>NW_026919637.1:0-156961 GCF_032062105.1 Saccostrea cuccullata
AAATATGTTGAATATATCTGACCTGTAAAACGAATCTACTCCGCCACGCAGGTGTTCTGCATTTCTTGAGGAGGTGTCTTAGAATGTTTGAAAATCTATCAATTGAACGGACCTTCTATCTTCTAAGCACCAACTGACCAATCACGTGATACGTTGCAGTACATAAACATGTTAAACATCACTTTTTTTTTATCTGAAACTAAATATCTTCCCAGCGCATTAACTTATCCAAACAAATATCTATAGCTAATTGTGCTTGTTATGAACATTCCTCGTTTATCGATTACTACCTCAGGCAACACGAGTATATAAATGGAAAGGCAAAAAATACATATTTTTTTTTATATTTTGTAGGTATTGAATCACAAGAAATTGCACGTAAAATTTAATAATACATTCACATGATATATGATCTCATCCTGAAGGAACCGTAGTTTGTCATTTATTTGTCATGTATTAATTTTCTATTCGTTCGTTAGATAAATCGTAACTTTGCAAAAGCGTGTTCAAGTTGCTTACTTTATCATAAGATGTAAGCTTTAGTAAGACCACTACCGTGGTACCGGGTCAAGGTGATTGAAAAAGGTCAAGAGGTCAAAGAGGGTAGTTGCTGCATCACCCCGTACAATATAACAAAATATACGCAATGCAGCTAATGCTTTTGGAATATTGCAACGCAAATGCTTAAATAAGCGATCCATGTTATACATGTTATATGTATATGTAAGACCATCGTTAAATTTAAAGGAATAGAGGATACAATTCTTAGTGAAACAAGCATGGTGAAATATTTATTCCCTTGAAACTATTAGTTTTGGTGTTAACCTTCATAAGAAAACTATTATATTCTCGAACTTAATTATTTTATAGTCACACTTTTATAATGAAATACAAATAAAGAAAAAAATTATTTTAAAGAATTGTCTAGTAAATATGAGTTGCAGAATACAGGTATTAATTTAAGCTCCCTTTTCTGGTCAAATCGTGAACATGCACTAGTACATGTATTACAATAAGGTTCTCTTTAAACATGTTAAACATGTTAAAGTGAGATGTGCAATATTACTCAGGGAACTCAAGAATGGTTCTGGCTTGATTAGAAAAGCAAAGAAAGCACTAAGCTGAAATGAATTTAAGACTGTCTCTGCATCACTCTTCTAAGACATAATTTCCGCCTTACATTCCTGCTGGACATGTCGTAACAAGTGAAACTGATGTTGTTAATTTAGGTCAAAATGAAAACTTTGAAGTTTTTGTTTCTGTTTCAGTTTTGTTTTTCTTAATTCTCTTTTCTTAATTATACGGAAGAGTACGCCAAGATTTGGGCTAAATAGGAAATGGAAAATCTAAAAACTTCGTCAGAATTGATTAAATGTTAGAATCGTATTATAAATTCAAAGGCAAAATACGAGATTTCTCCGTTTTCACTTAATCAGAGGTGAAAAAAAGTGACCAAAAAATCAATTTTTATTATTTCATCATTTTATAAAATAAAATATCAACAAAGATGCAAAAAAAGATTTATTTTTATTTCTAAGCAATATCAATATAGTTTGAATTGGTCGCTAAATATAACCTGGTGGTAGCAAGGGTGCTTGATTCTTGATCGGATTAGGTTTTACATATCGAGATACTATGTCACTGCAGGAGTTGGCTTAATGAACAAAATCCCTCAATGATACGACCGGTCAGAAAGGGATGCTCACTTCTCGATGACACCTGATCCCACCTCTGATGTTTTGGAGGTCCGAGTTTGCTCTGCCCCTTTTTTGTATTGTTTTATGCTCGAACTTAAATAATTTATAGTCACATTATGATTTTTATAATGAAATACAAATATAGTAAAATTTATTTTAAAGAATTATATAGTATACATGTATGTGAGTTGCAGAATACGGGTATCAATTTAAGCTCCCTTTTCTGGAGTCAATCTTGAACACTAGAGTTACAATAATTAAGGTTCTCTTTAAAGTGAAATGTGCAATATCACTCAAGAACGGTTCAGGCTTGATTACAAAAGCAAAGAAAGCTCACAACTGAAGTGAATTTAAGACTGTCTCTGCTTTACTCTTCTGAGACATAATTTCCGCCTTACAATCCTGCTGGACATGTCGTAACTAGTTGAACTGATGTTGTTAATTTAGGTCAAAATGAAGACTTGAAAGTTTTTTTTCTTTTTTTTTTCTTTTTTTTATACGAATAATATGAAAGATTACGCCAATCGTAGGGCTAAATATGAAAAGAAAAAATCTGAAAACTGAATGAATTAAATGTTAGAATCGTATTATAAATTCAAAGGCAAAATGCGAGGTTTCTCCGTTTTCACTTGATTGGAGGTGAAAAAGGGTGATAAAAACAGTCTATTTCTTTTAGAATCTCATCATTTTTTAAAATAAAATATTAATAAAGATGCAAACACGCCACTAAAAGTGTTTATTTCTACAGCAATTTCAATATAGCTAGAATTTGTGGCTATATTTAACCTACTGGTAGCAAAGGCTCTTGATTATTGATTGTATTACGTTTTATATATCGAGATACTATGCCATAGCAGGAGTTGGCTTAATGAACAAAATCTTTCCATGCTACAACCGGTCAGCAGGGGATGCTCACTGTTCCATGACACCTGATCCCACCTCTGATGTTTTGGATGTCCGAGTTTGCTCTTCTCCAATTTTGTATTGTTTTATGGACTTTTGATTTTGAATCTTGTTTTCTCCATATCTTTCATGATATATCAAAATGTGTGGCATTCCACAAGAAGAACATTACAATAATTTGGAAAGGGGCGTTAAACAATATACAAAATATAATCATCTATCGTGCGCTTTCTCTTTTTCTTGCTTATTATGGGATGACCTAATTGCTATAGTTGGATTCTAACTACATCCTATGCTTTCAGGATTCACAATTACCCAATTAAACAATAGTTGTGTTTACTGTGTCAGCTTGTATTGATATAAAGATTACCCTCTGTTTATCTCCAACATGGACCTAATCAATTTTTCATTGATTAACTTTGTAGAATTACTAGGAAAGAAAGAAGACATCTTTTTCATCATGGGGAAATTAATGAATGTTATGACCAATTTGATCATAAAATTACACTGCCTGCTTCAATTTATTGTTAGATCAGTGAAATTCGATAGATATCATGTTTTTATTTCTGAGGTTTACCATTAAAGAGAACATGCTATGAATATCTTAAAGTATGAAATAGACAAAAACCTTACATGATTGTACATAACTCACCAGCCTTTAAGTTAAGATTTCCGCTGTTTAAATTTGGACTAGAACTTTGGTCAGGTAATTACGTACCTGGTATCTCAGAGATGGACATTTGTGATTTCTCATCTACTCCTTACACTTATTGACCGCGTAGGATTATACATGAAGTATAATACTAGGCGTGGTCAGATAAAATACGTTTCCAAATGAAAGTTAAGTATAGTACATGTAGCAGCATATATGTGATTTCAAGCTTTCTGATTGTCTGTAGTATCCTGGTATGGCCACACGTGGCCGCAATTGATTTAACAGTAATATGAAATATATTAAAATACCGAAAAGTATTCAAGCTCAAAAATTCATTTAAACAATACGAAAGAGGACCAGAGCAAACACAGACCTCCAAAACAAAAATCAGAGGTGGGATCAAATCATATGCAGAACCACTAAAAGGGTTGAATTCCCAGAATGATTAAAAGTTTACTCTAGCCGCCACTAAATGTAGATGTTGGGGATGGGGGCAGTCAAGTTGGCAGAAAATTCTATATATACCCGGTACATGTAGCATGTACAGTACAACTTAGTAGGAAATGAGACGTAAAATTTAATACATGTATGTTTTCATTACGGAATATATGATGTGCTCTCTCTCTCTTTCTCTCTTTGGGGGTACACCACGGGGAGGGATAGCCAGTTGAACAACTTTGAGGATAACACAGTTTTGTCCATCAGATTAATCTTCCCCAGCAAGCAATTCGTTGTCTGGATGATTTAGTTCTATTTTATGTAACCTGATTCATTGGACAAGACATGTCAATTAAAGGGCTGTGTATTGGACTCAGAAACTCTTTGCAAAAACTCTGACATTTGGAAGTGTTCTGTCGCGCTGGATATAATCAGAGATAAGATAAGATCAGATCCTCTTTGTGATGGTAATATTGCAAATAAAGATTCTGCGGGCAAAGCAGCAATTTTAATGTTCAATTGTTAAATTAATGAATAATTGTTGACAGTTGGTCGAATGTGAGCAAACGATTTAAGCTCTGAAACTTTTGAATTGAAAAGGGCTGGTTTTTTTTTTTATGAAATCATTGGATTTCACAATCAAAAGTGATTCTGTTAATTGGATACGTCATGTCCAGAGATCAGAAGTTAGCAAGAGTGTATACTGATTCTAATGAAGTTATAATTTAATAACTAATAATCTAGAACCAAGAAGGAAAAGGAAGGGTCAGTTGTTTGTCATTCTATCGCATTATCAACTTCCCTTGTGTAACAATATGTATACAACAATATAATCCTAACACTTGCATAAGAGTTGTAAGTCTCTTTCTTGATTCGATACACAAGAATATGTTCTTTGTATGAACAATTTCTAAAACATGGCAATTTTTATGAAATAAGTTGATAAAACAAGGATATCAGCAGTCTTGTTTGAAGTCTCATCTCGCAAGTTTTTGGTCGATACAACGATCTTGTCTGCGAAAACAACTTAAAGTATCATTCAGTCAAAAGCTTTCTGGCGTTTTTCATACTTATTGTCACGTCATTCATTACACACTGAATTGTCGACGTTTTTTTTTAAACAATTCTGACAAGGAGCACACAGCAGTTGTGACCAGTCGGCAGGGAATGATCATTCCTCCTTGTCTGTTGACCACATGTCTTATGTTTTAGAGTCCATGTTTTCTCTGCTCCATTGCATTGTTTAAACGAACTTTTGGGCTTTATTACTTTTCCTATCCCTAATTTTGTTGTGTATACACATGTATAAATCGTGACTTTTAATTAAAATTCGAATAGGTATACAAATTCAGTGGATTCATTTTAAATGATAATGCAAATATAATTATGGGAGAAAAATAGTTGAAAACGGGTATTTTTCTTGTATTTTTTCACACAGAAAAACACTTCAGATAAGTCTAGGGTTCCTATCTCCTCCTTAATAGTCAAAGAGGGAGTAGATCAGAAGCATTGGCTACGAAAGGTTTTTTGAAAAACTTTTCTTTAGCTGAAGATGGTATGTTGTTTCCGGATTTATTTTTAACGAAAAAAATGTCTCCTGCTCAGAAAGAGCCCTATACATTACACAATTCATGAAGTAAAAAAATAAGGGATTTTTTTCGGTTCAATCTTATTTCAAACATAAACCACAAAGATGTAATGATCAGGGGTGGAAAGATTTTATTATTTCTTCTTTTCATAAGCCTTATGGTAGGGCAACTCGTTATTGAGCGACACGTCCAAAAAGCACAGCAGCTGTTGCATTGACCGCTCAATATACAGTGTAACGTGGCGGGCAACATCATTCTAGTGATCTGGTCCTCGAATCTGACAAACAAATCATTGATTGAACATTAAAGAAAATGATTGAGAACCAGTTAATACATCATGGGAACTTATCATACACGCCTCGGGAGTGTTCCTCTGGTTTTCTTGTTTATAACGTTCGCAATAATTTCCGATGGGAATGTCAGTGGTGCCTCGTTGATATTCGAATTGCCTGACAAAGAAAACTATTGTTTTTCTGAAGACTTTGATGGAATAACGGTAGGAAAACGGTTCAAATTTCAATATAAAGTTATAAGAGGAGGAAATAATGATGTGGATGCCAAAGTTATCTCCCCTAATGGATTAGTTTTGTTCAGGGAATCTAAGAATCACGAGGGAGAGTTCGTCTTTGATGCTTCCAGAGGGGAATTCAGATTCTGCTTTGGAAATGAGTTTTCAACTTTTACTCATAAGATTGTATACTTTGAGTTGAGAAACATGGAAATTTCTAACCTCGCTGTTGAAGCAGGAGACAAAATCCCCACCGTGAAAACTTCCGCTGAAGCCTCTTGTGACGTCATTCACGAGCGGATGTCGTCTGTAGTGAGCTATCAACGAGAGTATCGTTTGAAGGAAGCTATGGGGCGCCATGTGGCAGAGAATATTAATAAAGGGGTCTCGTGGTGGTCCGTGGGACAAACGTTTTTCATTTTACTGGCCGGTGTGGGGCAAGTCCTTCTGCTCAAGACTTTCTTTACAGAAAAATCGCCAATAAAGCAGGACGCTTGATTACGACCAGACACTTATGTAATGACTACTTAAATTTATCATATATCAGTACTTATTGCTTGATTTTTATTATACTTCAATTCAATCAATGCCTAATTGTTCAATGAAATGTTTTCGTATTTTACATTGATGTCAAACCATGGCAGATACCTTATACCAATATCATTTCTATTGCATAAACAATATTACTTGTGGTATGTTTTACCTTTTTTAAATTCGCTTGTAACATTTTATCATGATGAACTCTTGATATTCATGTACCAACAACTACTGGCGGTAGGTCTACATTATAAATCTACATGTAGAATGGACTCGAGATGTATATATACTTATCTTAAAACCAATGGGCTTGCTCCAGGCGTGTAATAATTATTTATTTTAAAAAATCATATGGATCTACGGTAAAAACTGATTTTAAAAATACACACTTTTAGTATTACCATATATCATTTTTAAAAATAAATAATTACACACACCGCGAACAAGCCCCTGTGTTTAAACTAATTCAGGAGATAACCTTTTCATTTGGGAGGGGGTAAAAAGTATTTAAAACAAATAATCTTAGTTTCACTGTGTTACTATATTACCCTTCCCCTCCCTCCGCAAAATACAGACTTGTGGACTTTGGACATTTTATACCTCCTTTATGCTTGTCAAATTTTGTTCAAGTGAAGAATACAAAAATATCTGTCTCTGAACATCTTTCAAATAAATAAACAAAAAATTGTCAACCACTACCCCTTTGAAAATATATAATCTGACACACACATACAAAAAAAAAAACGCCAAATCCCATTCCCTTTCAGAATAAAATGGCTGTCCCCTGCGATGTGTTCATAGCTTGTTGATTTTTTTTACAAGCTATAGCATGTATGGTGTCAGCTGTTTGAGGGTACTGTACAGCTTTTTGTTGATATGTTGTAAAGTGGATATGTTCATCTCCATTATAATGGTCTCACATCTTTGAGAATAGATGTTAAATTTTACAAACATTATGTAATTTATTCATGTGTATATGCATATGTAAATGCATTCCAAAATCTTGAAAATTTTGATTTAAAGTGACAAAAAAGTTGTTTAAATTAAAAGTGGTTGCAAAAAAATAGAATGTTGAACATCATAGAAATTAAGTTTACAATTTTTCAATATTTTACAAAAATATTCGCATGATTTACAACCAAAATATGTCCAAAATGAAATACTGTACCAATTAATCGATAAATACATGTTTGTATCATATCTGTCTCTGAGACAAAAAGTTTGATATTCTTCTATCTAATTTGTACTGTAAATAAAATCGTTCATATCTTAAAGAGTACAACAATATACAGAGGTGTGTGGTCACTATTGCTAGACTAAGTGTTATGTCACTAAGCCACTCTAACTATTCAAAGAAATAATAACTGGTCTGGATTATACTTCAAGTATTTCATATTGTCCAACCTTGACTGTTAATTCTCTTAAAGCATGGATATTTAAATGTAATCCTTTCACAAAAAATAAAGTCTAAGATCTAAAACATTAAATTTAAAAAGGAGTAAATATTACAGTATTAAATTGCTCTTTACTCAGGAATATTAAGAGGGAGGGGAGTGTGTGAGGGAGGGTGTGTGTGTGTGTGTGTGTGTGTGTGTGTGTGTGTGTGTAGAGGGGGGGGGGTCGATGAATTTTACCTCAGTATAAAATCTTATATAAATTAAAAAAACAATTAAGTTTTTCTGATTTTAATCAAGGGAAAATAACAGGTACATTGAGCTACATGTATAATTAAACAAAAAACAATTTTCACTTCAAACAACAATATGTATAAATAATTATAATACTTCTGACGGCTAACACCTCAACATATTGACCAATTCGTTGTCTCTGTCTTATCTCTACTACAAAGTCTACTTAATATATCCCTATCTCTAAATAAACTCCACTGCAAAATCTGAGCAAGTAACAAATATAGAATTTAATCTACAAAGATTAAAAAGGTATAAATATGTATATTTTAAAAATTAAAAAACACACAAAATGACAACATAAAGCACCATGAGACAAATATGTGCACTTAATGAATGTGATCAACAAATGTACAGATTCTAAATAATTAATTAATACTGATCAAATATATCATAACTTTAATTAAAGTCTCCCACTTTCCTGTTAAGTGTTTCATTAAAAAAAATGTCAATATCACATATATTATGCTTGAATGGCATACACAGGATAAAAAAAACAAACATCAAGAAGAAAAAGGGAATGACAAACTGTTTCTGGTATTAATACTGGTATCACTCACTGAATGGGAATTCCTTTGGAATGAACAGGAAAGATAACTCTTCCATAATCAGTGTAACTTGAATAGCTTGTTGGTGGTGTGCATTTCATCAACATACCTAAAACAGAACATTGAAAATTAATGACCTTTTATCAGCTAACTGCAAATTCTTTTTTTTCCTACTTTAGGTGTACAGTAACAATAAGATTGATGTATTAACCTATAAGAGTAGCTTGAATGAGGTATCATAAGGTTTCTACTAAAAAATCTTTCCAGCTGATGTATTTTTCAAGTTAATTTCTACATTTCTTATATGTATTAAATTGATATTTATTTATTGTTTAAGTTTTGTTTTCTTGTTGTTTTTTTTTTATCAACTCTTTATTTCTTAAAAAAACATTATAACATTATTTATTCAAATCAATGAATTTAGCAATTTTTTTTACTAAAACCTGAGAGACTGTGAAATTATCTTCCATTCCTAATTTTTATGCCTGGCCATCTGACTATATTCAACAAGGAGAGACAACCCTTAAGTGTTAAACAGATCTGTTATTGATCAGCGCTTGTCTACCATTTTTCTCTATGATCTCTGTGCACAAAATTCTTGCTTTCATTTTTAAAAAATTACCGGGAAATACATTTCAACCTCTGTTTAAAAAATATTTCACCCTATATAAAAAAAATTAAAGAACAACCACTACTAGCAAAAACAAAATTTTAGTAGAGGAGGAGTATTTTCTCAATATTTATTTTTTTTTTTTAATAAAACTTCTGTCATTTCTTGATTACTTTTTTTCTGACAGAAAACCAGATCTTAAAACTTTCTGAACATTAACAGGCTACAAATTTTTGTTCTGATGTTTTATGTGACTTTGTCAGCTGAGATGTCTTGTGTATATGATGATGACTGTATGTTAATCCACATGTACTCAATGTATATATAACTGTATACTGTTACATAAACTTTAGGGGGAAGGAGGAGATAGAAAAGGGATGGGTAAACACATACCATATTTCAAGAACAAAAATTTTAATTATGATCGAGTGTGGTATTTTTGGTTCATGCTTAAAGTGTTTTTAAAAATGTTTAAAAATTAATTTCTATTCATTACAAGTATATTATTTGTTTTCTATGCCCCGAAAAAAAAATAACTCTCTTTGATTTTTTTCTTTTTACAACAAACCAGATACTAAGTTACACTAACAATAAAATGTCATGTTTCTATCAAAATATAAATCTTCATTGTCATACACTAACACACCCTATCAGACTTGGTCTGACTGAAATATCTGACATTTTCCAGGCTTTTTCACGATTTAAATATTTTACCTGTCAGACTTTGACACAATTTAAACTTCAGTATTCAGAAAATATTTGAAATTATTGATAAAAGTTTCGTTGAAGTGCTACCTACTGAAAAATTTACAGATGACAGATCTAAAGATATTTAAGCAAGTCCCGTACAATCAATAATCTACAATGTGTGTCAGGTATTTAAACTGATTGTCAATATATAAACACCCTTTTTAACTTAAATGTCTTATTTCATCTGTTGTAAAGAAAAAGATCTATACAATGTCTGTTTGAATGAACAAACAGTTAAGAGGATTTGTATCACAGGTTAACAAATTCAGACACAAAAGACTGATAGCATTGATAAGTATGGGTTTATGTTTATATGAAGGTGTATGTGTGAACACGGCCATCATTGTTTTGACAGTTATAACAAGATGATTTAGTTATTCAAACTGCATATATATAATACCATAGTCCACTTTTTTAAAAAATGTATCTTTCATTATTTTTTAATTTTGTGTGTGATTGTGTATAGGTGTATAGCTAGACCTAGGGTTGTATATTTTTTATACACAGTATGTAAAAAGGACACTTACCTCCCCATCGGGCTGTTAATAATGGGAAACCTTTTGGGGGGTCGGTCAGCATACGCTATGGGCATTTCACTCCCCGTGCCCCAGTTTTGCGGTTCAAAGGCCACCAGGTATCCCCTGGAAGGAAGCATCTGCCTAAGTGTTGAATACTCCTCACACCGCGTGCTAGGATGAGACTTAAATATAGCGTTCCCGGGACCACGATCAAAAGTTCTCAGGGGCGGGTCTGTGACGGGAATCCAGTGGTGCTCCGCGGACGGAAGTTGTTTTGGCGCCAGAAGCTTATGTCGTGGGACAGGCGCCGTGGACCTGAGATCTGTGGGGATGTAGCGTTTGGTGACCCAGACAGTTTCTGTCGGCTGGTTTCTCGCGAGCGCTGCCTCTCTTTCCTGTAGATATTTACTGTAAGCGTGTTTGTAGGCGCCAAAGGCGCCCATACTGAGGGCCGTCATCTTGAAGCGTCGTGTTACCAAGCCTGTTGTCAACAAGATCAATGTCAATCCGATTTACACGCACGCTTTAAACTAAACTTAAAACTGGTAACGGTTATGAAATCCGGATTTGAATTCATGGAATATTTAATGTTAACAAAAATAAAGCAATCTAATGAAGTATCGATGCAACTTTGCTAAGAAAAACTTTACTGGAAAACATTTACACATCAAGTTCTGTAAAATTATATTAGTTTGAATAGGAAAGGTTATTTTTAATCTGACTTTAAGGGTTAAACGTAGTGTAACGGTCTTTAATTATTTCATTATGTTTGTTACCGGCCGCCAGTAGGCGGTCGGTTAGTTGATATGAAAGTTTTAAGTCGCCGTGCGTTTCTGCAGAGTTAGAACAAGTTGAATAAAAATATTTAATAACATTCATATTATAGAATATTAAACAAAGATATTCTAAATGTTTAACAAAAAGCACAATAATCATAAAATAATTTTTTTTATAAATAATTAGGTAAATATTTCATCCAATCCTGATTGACAAACTCTGACATTACTGATTAGCACGAAGTGTCTTATGTAGGCATAGTCTAAAACAAAGACCACGTTGTATATCAACAATTTTAGTTTCTCTTTTTAAACAGCCTAGACAGGATTTGTTGTACTTATTTTAAAATGCCGTGTATATTTATATACATTTCCTACGGAATATTTTCAAAAATTTGATGAAATATTGATTTCTTAAAAGCACAGAATCGTACGACAATTTCGTCCATGACACTAGGATAAAGCGCGTTTTTACAATGTGCCAAGCATTTTCCCGCCACATCTCAACACCGAGACTGAAAGAGAAGGATAGTCAGTGGTGGGTCTAAATGGATTTGGGGGGTTGTTAACATCCTCTAAGAGAGTCCCACATATTTCATATTTGTTCCGTTTAAATTAAAGTAAAACTATAGCTAAGTTTAAACTTTAGTTTTGTACTTTTATGTAATGACTACTTAAACATCAAACTTCCACCAGAGTTCGTTTGTTCGAAACTGCGTGCAGAGATGCAGAGGTCTATATGGGCAGTTTGCTTACACATATAATATTGTACATGCATTATGCATGAAGAAAATCGGCAATGTCGCATGCGAGTATTTCATGTCACCAGGATATTTTACCAGATAAATATAAGAAATTTTTAAAACAGATCACGCAAATTTCAGTTTCGAATTACTTCTAACAAAGGAAGAATAAATTGGTTTGCGGCCGATTTTTGACGCTTGCGTCAATATGTTTCTTGTTTATATTTGATTCCGTTATTATATAATTATAGATACATGTAGTCTTTTGTTTACGTGCCCTTGCTTCTCGCGAGCAATGGTCAACTATTATGTAATGACCAAAAACGCATTGCTCCTCGCGAGCAATGGCCTAAAGATTATAATTATATATGGGGGATGTTTTCAGACAGTAGCACTTGCGCAGAATTTGCACATGTCACTTGCTGAACTTGGATTACATTATTGTTTTAATATTGGGATTATATGTGTGTGATTCTTGGATGTTATTGTGATTTTATTATGATGTGTAAATAGTGTAATTTAAAACGAACTTTGCGTAAGGATTGGAAAATTAGAGTTATCTCTCTTTGAACGCTAAGGCGACGTTACAGTAGTGCTTAATTTTTATTACTGTCACATGACTTTTATTTATTTATTTATAATACTCACGTTATATTTATTTTTGTTCCTCTTAATGCAATCATATTGCGTTTAAAGTTTGTCTTTTTTTCTTTAACTAATTCTAAAGAAATTATAAATTCTTAAAATTCGTTTTATCTGCCATATGTGTGTGTATATATGTACATGTGTTTTTGCATGTTAATTTATGCTGTAAATGTTTTCTTGTGATATTTTAACTGTGATAGTCGGCTTAAGAGCTCTACAGAGCTCATGTTTCTTGTTATGTAATGTATACAATGCCGACTTTAAATAAGATTTACTTACTTACTTACTTACGAACCAGCTTCTCTTTCAGAACAAGGTAGAAATCCTAAAACACTATGATATTTTCAACATGTTACTTAAATATTGCTACAGATTAGAAAATTTAAAATCGGATTTCCCTTCACTAAAAAGATGCATTTATATAAAGTAAGGAACTTCATCCCCCCCCCCCCCCCAAAAAAACAAAAACAAAAAAACACACACACACACACACATGGGAATGTGCGCATGCGTTAAGATGGACAGACAGGGTTTTTAACCCTGGAGATTTGTGCAGAAAAACATTTGTATTGTGAGTATAATTTGTGTTTTTTGACAAACAGTGTGATATTTATGGTTCATTAAAAAGAAAATGGCAGAAATATCTGAAAGGGAAAGGCGTAGGCTTTCGTCAGACGGGCAAACTGAAAAGCCCCCCCAGCAAAATGCTCAAAATGGCGGAGGAAAGGAAAAATCGAATGTCAAAGATTTTGAAACGAAAATAATTGATCAGATGACTGTTACAGCAGACGCGGTGAGCAACCTTCAGAAAGGTCAAAAAGAACTAAGGTCGTCATTTGATAGCAAATTAGATAAATTTCGTAACGAGTTTATGGCAAGCATTGACGACAAATTCAAAGCAATGAAATTAGATTTCGACCTTGAACTTGGGAGACATCAGGGACAAATCGACTCGCTGTCACGGTCTGTTGACACGCTTATTGAAAGAATACAAAAGGTTGAGAATCTAGAACGTCCTGAATACGAACAAGAATTGGCTAGTGGTACAACTACAAACAAGAAAAATCATACGAACACGCTTTATGATCCTGAGCTCACGATAATCGCTAATAACGTAAGACAGTGTGAGGATGAGAACATTTTTGAGATTGCTAACGATATGATTAGTCACCTAAGTGATTCTGTCAAAGTAGTTGCGGCGGCACGACTAAAGAGCAGAGGTTTCGGCAAACCTGGTCTAGTCAAAATTAGTTTCCGCTCAGTTGACGAGAAAATAGAAGTTCTACGAAGGAAACGTGATTTGCAGAATGTTGAAGCATATAAATCGGTCTTCCTTAGATCCTCAAAATCACACGCAGAGAGATTGATAGAGCTTAAAGCCATATATGGCGTATGTACAATGAAAATTATTAGACTAAAATTATAAGAACTTATTATTTGTATCATTACTTTATATAAAGATAGAACTTTTCCGTAAATTACAAAATCTAAGTCAATTGCGTTATAAAGATATCACAGTTTAATTTGGATTCTCGGAATTTTCTCCGACTCGGAAGAAAATACAAAAGATTTAAATAACACATTACAGAGAAGATAAAATCGTGTTATTAGATGAAACGAGGTGTTCTCCGTGTTCATAATTGTATGAAAAGCTTTAATTTAAATGTATTAACTATATTTCTTTACTTAATTTTGTATTTTTCAAAAATATATTTTTTGATCAGTTACGCCATATATGGCTTTAACGCAAAAACTATCCTGAATCAGATTCCAAACGGCAACCAATTTCGCATAACTTCCAATGGAAGAATCGTGAAAAAAACTCAAAATTTACAACAAAACAACTCACCCGATTTTCATGATCAAGATCGCGAGAATCACCTGTAGGGACTTTCCCGGCCTGTTGACAGTCTAAAAGTAGGTCATTTAAATGTCTGTGGTTGGACAAAAGAAAATGGTGAACTTAGAAATCAAATTATTTGTGCACTAAATTATGATTTAGTTGCCGTAAGTGAAACACATTTAAAAGAAGGAAATGTTATTGAAATTCCAGGTTATAAATGGTTTGGTTTTAATAGAAGAGATATACATGTAAATGCACCAAAACCTTCGGGTGGCGTTGGAGTTTTGATAAAAGAATGGTTAACGAATCAGTTTGAAATAACAGTGATTGACAGAAAATTTGATGGTATCCTTGGAATAAAGCTGAAAAACTGTAGTTCTGATTTTGAATTCATTGTGTTTGCATGTTACTTACCACCCGAATATTCTAACAGAGGAAGAGATGCTCAAGGTTACTATACACATCTTTTAACACAGATTTATTTAAATTGTGAAAGTGACGCTATTTTTGTGATGGGTGACCTTAATTCTAGAATTGGCCATTCGAATGACAAACTTCAAGACATTGATCATGTTCCTAATCGCAGAGGTATAGATAACACTGTTAATCAACACGGACATGAATTAATTGACTTTCTCAATGAAGCAAATTTCTGTGTATTGAATGGTAGATTCATAGATGATAACTTCACATGTATTTCAAGGAAGGGAAAATCCGTAGTAGATTATATACAATGTATGTATACCAATAGATGTATTTAGACGAATCAAGAACTTTACGGTATTAACTATACAAAATATTGTATCGGAATTTGGACTATTGAAGTTTGTCGGGGAAAAATCAAAACTTCCTGATCATTCCGTCATCATGTGTGAATTTAATTTATGATTTATGATTTATGAACAACTATGTGAAATAATTCATAGTGAAATGGAATCCAAACTTCCAAAAGTTAAACCAAGAAGTAATAATAAACGTTTTAAAAATAGCAAACCATATTGGACTGACCAATTAACAGATCTATGGAACGCAACACGGGAAACAGAAAATAATTTTATACGATATAAGGGGGAAAGAAAAGTCAAATCTGCTCTTAGACGGGAATATACAGAAGCACGAGATTTATTTGATAAAACTCTCAGACGCGCTGAACGCAACTACAAGAAATCATTTGCTAATGTTATTGAAGATATGAGTTCAACAAATCCAAATGAATTCTGGAATAAAATTTGAAAACTTGACCCTAGAAATAAACACAACATACCAATGGAGGTTTTGGATGACGAAGGAAATGTTATAGCCAACGAACGGGAAATCTTGGAACGATGGAGAGTCGATTTTGAAAATCTGTACAACGGGTGTGGAAGTACCGAATTTGATAACGTCCATTACAACGAAACAAAATCAGACAAAGATATTAGAGAGCGTCGGATGGAACAAGAATTTTATCAGTGTAACGAAGAAATTAATTATGATGTGTCGTTTCAGGAAATTTCTGACATAGTGATGCGTTCAAAATCCAATTCCGCTTGTGGAATCGACGAAATTCCTTACAGTGTTTTGAAATACCCAGTAGTCATCAACACAATACGCATTGGCGTCGGAAGCAAATTGAAAGTGGGGGGCTAAGTCTAATAAAAAAAAAATTACCTTCTCAAAAAACCTGACAAGCAAAAAAAAAAAAAAGGAAATTTCCCAAACACGAAAATCCTATTTTGTGTGTGTGTGTGTGTGTGTGGGGGGGGGGGGGGGGGTTAGGATCAAAATTAAAAACCAAAAATTTTTTCCAAACTCCAACTGCGACATGTCTGTGGAAAGTGGGGGGGGGGGGCTAAACCTACGAAAGAATGTTCAATGTCTATACTAAGTGTATATTTGGAAAAAGTGGGGGGCTAAGTCTACACTAGGTATATATTTGGAAAAAAAGTGGGGGGGCTACGCCCCCCCTAGCCCCCCCGGTTCCGACGCCTATGATACGTCGTCTTTTTCAACATATTTTCGATACAAGCATGATACCCTCGGTGTGGAGGAAAGCAATAATATGCCCTATTCTTAAGGATCCCTCTTCAGACAAACGTGTATCAATGAATTACCGTGGCGTGAGTCTGTTGCCATGCATTAGCAAACTGTACAGTTCCTTTATAAACAAAAGAATTATGAATTATCTAGAAAATAACGATATTTTAGCAGATGCACAAAATGGTTTTAGAAAGGATAGATCGTGTGAAGATCATTTATTTACATTGAATAGTTTAGTCCAAAATAATAAAAATCTTTATGTCGCATTTATTGACCTTCAAAAATGCTTTGATTTTGTCGATAGGGATATGATGCTTTACAAACTTTTGTTGCATAACATAGATGGTAAAGCTTACAACTCGATAAAGAATATTTACCAAAGCTCAGAATCTTGTGGTGTAAGAGTGAATAATAAGCTCACAAATTGGTTTAGATGCAAAACTGGTGTTAAACAGGGTGATAATTTATCCCCTACCTTGTTTTCAATTTTTATTAAAGATCTTGTACAGGATATTAATAATCTTAATTTAGGTATAGAACTAGTTGATCGAAAATTGTCAATCTTATTATATGCAGATGATAAACACCAATAAATCTAAGTGTGTACATTTTAATAAAACAAGGTCAAGGGCAGCCAATCTTGAATTCACTATTGGACTAAATAAGTTAGAAACAGTTGAAAATTATAAGTATTTAGGTTTAACATTTACGCACACTGGTAATTTCATGAAAAATGCAGAAAATCTTGCTAAAGCAGGGGGACGTGCATTAGGGAAAATTATATCTTAGATTCATAGTAATAAAGATTTCAGGTTTAATGCTTATGAAAAACTATTCTACTCTTGTGTCATACCTGTTTTGGATTATGCATCCAGTGTCTGGGGTTACAAAAAATTCCAGCCTATAGATAATATTCAGAATAGAGCTATTCGTTAATTTATTGGGGTTCACCGTTTTGCTCCTACATTGGGGGTTTATGGAGACACTGGATGGATTCCAAGTCAATACAGACGTTGGATAAATGTAATCAGATATTGGAATAGAGTTTTATCCTTTGACAATGATCGAATTACAAGAATTGTTTTTGAAGATGATTACAATAAGTGTAAGAATAACTGGTGCAGTGATTTGAAAGATATATTACACCAACTAGAGCTGGATTACTATTTCGAGTCAAAGCTTATGGTAGATATAGATATGGTTCAATCAAAATTACACAATTATTACTCAAACCTTTGGAACAATGAGATTTTAAGCATTCCCAAACTGCGGACTTATGTTAATTTTAAAACAATGTTTGGTAGGGAAAATTATGTTGCACTCGATATGCCTAAATATTTACGTTCAATTTTAGCACAATTTAGATGTGGCATTTTACCTTTACGAATAGAAACCGGTAGATATCATGGTGAATCTGTTGTGGATCGAATTTGCACACTTTGCTTTAGAAATAATGTAGAAGACGAAATTCATTTTTTACTGCATTGTCCTTTATACTCTTAAAGCTATTTATGCCGTATTGGAGTTTTATTTTAAAAGTAATAGATATATGTGGTGTCTCATCAAGTTATATAAGTTATATACTTTCTGCAAATAAGACAATTCCACTCCACCACTTTTAAAAGTTATGAAATATTATTTGGTAAAAATTATTTTCTCTTCGTGTCGGATAAAAAACCGCCTCTTATTGAAATATTCATGATCACGTTGTCTTGCATGTTTACAGCAAACAATGGTCCAATCTCGTGAATGAACCGAAAAGCATGATGGTCTACTACGTTTTTACTACAAACACGTGAGTTAGGGATTGTCAATATTGAGAGCACCTCCGAGTTCGTTTTTGTACCGAGGAATAATCACGTGCAATTGTCTTTTCAATGGACATTTTCGGTTGGGTGAACTTCTACAGCTGTCAGCGACTATGGATAAAGAAGTGTGGAAACCATGTTGTGCCAAAATGAAATAACCAATACAAACAAATGATATAATTTGATCAATCAAAATGGTTATTAGATACATTCGATTCTGCATTTCTTAATGGTTCAAAAGAACAAAAAGTATTCCACAGAATATCATAAATAAATCTGCACAATACACCGAATTCCAAAACCAGAATACTACTAAATAATATACATGTAATTATATTCTTTACATATGAACCACAGTATTTCTGACCCCTTGAAAATAATATAAGAAAATCTTGCAAGAAGGTTATCAGCATTGGCTCGGGCTAATTCGAAAGTGAAATTTGGAGTTTGGCAGTAAATTGTAGTGAATGAATAAAATTTAGTAGTGAAAGATATTGGAACCTATTTTACTTGTCAGATTTCTTCGAACTAGTTGATTTTTATTCTAACTGTTCTATTCCCCCACCCAATTTAAAAAAAAACGATGCTACCTACCTGAATTAATTTTTCTTAATGGTGTTCATCGAAATGCTTGGTTGTGCTCTCAAACTGGAATAGTTTTTAGAAGCCTGGAAGACCAATTTTATTTTATTAGCCCAACTATATTTCTAAGAAGGCAAGATGTATGGTATGTAAGTTTCATCTACATATGTTATGTAGTTCATATTAAAACACCAAAAGGGATAATTGACGATATCCCATTCAGGGTGTAAACATAGCAGTTTAAATTACTTTCCATACTTTGTATTTGACATAAAATATCTTTTGCGCATAATATGCGCTCCATACTGAAGATCCGTAAATGTTCACCCAACCGAAAATGTCCACTAGCAGTACAGCACGGGGAAACTCTAAACAAACGGACCTGTACAATGGAGTGGGGAAAACTTTAATTTTCATCATTGTTAATCATTTGTATGCAAATATGAGCACGGGATTAGTAGATAATAATGTACATAATGCATCAAGTCTTTCTGAGAGCGATTTTAAAAAAAACTAGCCTTTTTGAAAAACACATGTAGTATTTTATGTAGTAACCTATAAATGCATTAAATGCAACTCATTGAGCTGATTGATCTGTTTGTGTCCCTCACTGAACAGACGTCACAAAAATATTTTCCTCGACCTGATGATTCTCGCGATGCTTTTCCCGCGCACATGCGCAGATCCAGGATAAACGTCAGTCCTTTATAAATATGCATGAGAATATCGTGTTCTTTTCCTTACCAGTACTTTGTTAATACCGAATAAAATTTCATCGAATTTGCAAGAATGCTTCATTTTTGGTAGCTTATCAAACTCCAGAAATTTTTGTTCGGTTTCAGCTGTGCAAAAATACTGTTTAACATGGCATACATATCTTTAATATCGATTAAAACTTTTTGAAAACACTGGCATTAATCAAATGGGGTGGTCAGATATGGATTTACTTTGTGTACTTATTTCAAATTATCCTAGACAGGTAGCAAAGTACTTGTATTTTTCATTTATGCGAAGACAGTCCTTCATGTTCAGAAAATAATAATGTATTTCAATTTCATCTACCAATAATCCTTATAACAGACACTACCAATCTTACCATACAAAATGTATAGATATAATATTATTATATTAATCACAATTGTAAAATTGTTTATTTTTCATGCACTTTTTTGTTATTCTCTTAACGTTGTGCTCCTTATCTTCTATATATATTGTATTTCGTGTTTAAAGTGGCATATAGGCCCAATGGGCCGGGTGTTGATTTTTGTCTCGCCTGCGACGAATGTCGCGAAGCGAGACATAGCGACCATAGATTCCGTCGTCGTCGTCGTCGTCGGCGTCCAACTTTTGGTTAACCCAAATGTCAAAGTTTTATAAACTGCAATAACTTTCTCAAATTTTATTCAGTCTTCTTGAAATTTGGACACAATATTCAGTATGGATAAAAATTTATATCCCAAGTATGATTTTGAAAAAAAAAATTCAAATTTTTCCGTATTTTTTCCTTAAGTTGGACTTAGTTTTTTCATGATAATTTATGGTGAAGACCTATATTCCAGCAACTATAAGTTATAGGGATATGATAATTAGTCAGTGGATACATCATGGGTAACCACAAACGTCAGTACCAGAATTAGGTCATCTTGACCTACATTTTTCTGCATGAGTGACTTTGGTTAAATTTTTGGTGGAGGTCCATATCTCAGCATCTATAACTTATAATGGCATGATGATTTGTCATTGTACAGGTTATAAGTAACCAACAACATCAGTACCAGAATTAGGTCATTTTGACCTACATTTTTCTGCATGAATGACTTTGGTTAAATTGATAATGGAGGTTCATATTTCAGCAACTATAACTTATAGTGGCATGATAGTTAGTCAGTGGATACATCATGGGTAACCACAAACGCCTGTACCAGAATTAGGTCATCTTGACCTACATTTTTCCGCATGAGTGACTTTGCATAAATTTATGGTGGAGGTCCATATCTCAGCAACTATAACTTATAGTGGCATGATAATTTGTCAGTGGATACATCATGGGTAACCACAAACGCCTGTACCAGAATTAGGTCATCTTGACCTACATTTTTCCGCATGAGTGACTTTGCATAAATTTATGGTGGAGGTCCATATCTCAGCAACTATAACTTATAGTGGCATGATAATTTGTCAGTCTACACATCATGGGTAACCAACAATATCAGTACCATAATTAGGTAATCTTCACCTACATTTTCTGCATGAATGACTTGATACATATACAGTGGATTTGATTTCAAAATGCAAGTTCAAATTATTGTGTGTCATAACACGTTGCAATATTGCAATAATAAAAACATCACAATAATTTGTGAATTTACAGGGTATATGTATATATATATAAATGCCAATATAATCGCCAAGGGATTAGATATTAAGTCAGCTGTTCCATTTCTTTATTATTGTATTTTTGAGTTATTCCTTCTGAAATGTCAATAAATGCTTCAGTTTATCAGACAATCATTTCTTACTAACCACAGCGACAGCAGGCGAGACACAGGGTTGCGGGCAACCCTTACGTACTTTTATTTTATACAGTCTGTAAACAAAAGAATTTATTGTACACATGTCACTATAAATAAATAAATTACTTATTTACTTACTTACACACAACAACTTGGGACTCCTCTATAGAAAAATTCTTCTTGATATTCCAAACATAATAAACACTGCATATATACTAAGGGTAATTCTATGAATTCATAAAAACAATCCACGAATAAAAAATACTCCCTTGATTGAAAACACTCAAATGAAACACTAAAAGAGGGCAAACTTGTCACTTATTTATTTTTGAAGAGCAATTTTAGACTTGAAAATTAATTATCTAATTTTATTAAAACCTGAATACAGAAAGCCCATTTGCAGATTACGTGTCAGCACACAGACTATTCATAGAATTGGGCAGATATAATAATAAATCAAGATCAGAAAGAATATGTAATAAAAAGCTATTTTTAAGCATTTACATGTAGTTTACAGTAAAGGTCACAAGGTCATTGACCTTGGTGTCATTTGAAAGATCTTTATTAGTGGAGTATGCATACGAAATAATGAAGTCTGTATCTCCTATGGTTGAAAAGTTATGGCGAAAGTTCGAAAAAAGCTATTTCTAGCATATAAGTCACAGTCAAGGTCACAAGGTCATTTACCTTGGTGTAATTTGTATGAGTTTCATAAGTGAAGTATGCATACCAAATTTGAAGTCTCTAACTCCTATGATTCGAAAGTTATGGCAAAAGTTCGAAAAAGCGATTTTTAGCATGTAGTTCACAGTAAAGGTCACAATTTTTAAGGTCATTGACCATGGTGTTTTTGAAAGAACTTTATTAGTGGAGTATGCCTACCAAATATCAAGTCTTTATCTCTCAAGGATCAAAGTTATGGCAAAGGTTAAAGTTGACAACAGACAAACAGATAGGACAAAAACAATATACGTCTCGGATAAAAATTCTACGCTTAATCAAATTGATGATGAAGAACATTAATTTTCCTTATTCACTGTAGCAAATGAAATTTGTTTTGAACATATTTTATTGACAATATGTCAAAGGGATTGGACACAAGTTCCATAACTTAGATAGTCCTCTCCTATATATAAAATATTAAAAGCCATACAATATTTATAAAGTTTTACAATAATATATACATGTACATACAAGAACAAAAGCAATTGTTTTATGAATAAGGAAATAATATCAATTAATAATAGTGGTGATAATAAATACATTGTTCATATTACAAAAATATAATAATTTCAACAGAGATAATACAATCAATTGTTAATTATAACGACCTGATTCCTGAATAAATTTTTGAACAGTACAAAATATTTTTTTCATTTTCTTGCGAATATAAGGAATCATCTCCCCATAGCAATTTATGCACATTAATCATTTTTACATTATGAGTTAAAAGTAGTGCATTCATCATTAAGCGTCTAGCATGTCTAGGTTCAAAATACTTTCTATAAACAAAGAAAAAATGACGACTATTGAGTAATGATTATGATAAGCCTCCCAAGAATTTTTCATATGGCAATAGGGAGCTGAATATTTTACATACAAAATTAAGACACAATTGTATTTTGAATTATGATCTGCGTACTCCTTATTTTAATACATCTACGCAGATCATAATTCAAAATACAATTGTGTCTTAATTTTGTATGTAAAATGTTCAGCTCCCTATTGCCATATGAAAAATTCTTGGGAGGCTTATCATAATCATTACTCAATTTTCTTTTAAAATTTCCTATTGAAGTTAATTATCTTGTTTCGTTGCTCATGCAGTGAATTCCATTTGCGAACAGTATCAGGAACGAATGATTTGTTTTATAATTCAAGCCTGCATTTAGGTAAAGAAGAATCAAATGAATTTCGAGTATTGTAATTTGAAACAGTGTTTCTAACCATCGGTACAATGTTTTTTTAAGTAATCAGGAGCTAGATTATTATGGATTTTAAACATTGTTAAAAGTTTGGCTTTGTCTCTTCTTATTACAAGAGGTTCCCAGCCTGTTTCAATATACAACGAATTTCTTGATGCTAATGCTGAAAGACCAGTCACTTGCGGCTGTCATTTGAAGCTTTTCAAGTTTATCGATATCTGCCAGCGAGCAGACTGATCAAACTTCAGATGCATACTGGAGTTGTGGTCGAATAAAGGAAATGTAAAGTTTGGATAACGTATCTCTAGACACTGAAAATTTAAGTTTCTTGAGAAGTCCTAGTCTTTTGTAGCCTTTACTGACAATACTATCAATGTAATCTGACCAACCTAATTTAGTTAAAAAAAATAACACCAAGATGTTTATGTTGTGAAATTGTGAAAAAAATTATATATACATGTTTGAATACAACTCTCTCAAATATTTTACTTACGCAACTCAAAAGAGATACAGGTCTGTAATTTGAAGTGACTGATGGGTCATCTTTTTTAAATAATGGAAGGACATGTGCTAGTTTCCAACTTTCCGGATAAACTTTAAGTCTAAGAAATTTATTAGATAACAGACAAAGTGGCTTAGCTATTGATTCTTTACAATATTTTAACATTTTGTGGCTGATACAATCAGGGCCCACAGCTGTATTTAAGGGCAGGATAGATATAATATCAATAATCTCACTTTCTTGGATAATTACGAGGGTCATTCAAAAATACGTAGACAATGTTCCTCATCCTCATAATATTTTAACAAGATTATAGATCAACACATTTTCCTAAATTAAAACATTTATTTTGTCGAAGTGAACAGTTTCTTTACATTTAATGAAATAGAACTCAAGTTAGCTAATTTTTAAAGCAACATGTTTTGTTACCACGGAGCACGGTTAACCAACATTGTAACGTCAAAAACAACGTCGAGAAAGTTTCTCAAAATTACTTTGCTTTTCAATATCCTACACGGTTTGCAGCGTCTTCTCCATTTATAAAAAAACATATCCATAACACTTGATACCTACCGGTAGTTTGCTAACAATTGTGCAAATAGCTTGAACTAGATTGTCATTGTTTTTCAATTTCCTTAGGCCTATTGCGGGACTCGATTCGTTTCGCAGCATTGAAGCGCACATCACGTTTAATGAAGTTCGTAACTCTTTTTGACAAGATTTTTAACTTTAACCTGTTTCTTAGCGAACCATCTATTTAAACTCGCGACTACTCAAAAATTGTATTTTCCATTAAACAAATAACTGGCTTACTTTTCATACATTTTCTGGTTTATATACTAGATTTTTAAAAGTTTGTTAAAGAAGTTTCTCGAATGCAAAGCAAAATTTTATAGCTACTCGCTGCTCCGTGACGCCCTCCAACGTCATGTTTTTTGCAAGTCCATATGTATTTAGAAACTGATATCTTTTAAACGGAGAAATATATCACACTACCTGATAGCATTTTAAGTAATACAGCAAAATTGAATTTAAACATATAAATTTTATTTTGTTCCAGCTTCATTTATTTGAGTTCTGGCTATAGAAACTATGAAGTGAAAATTAGTAATTTACTCAATTTTGACGTTGCTCCGTGGCCCCATATTTGCTGTTCTAAATCTTGTATAAATATGAAGATACATTCCAATTTTTAAACTCAAATAATTCGAATTTGTTGTTTAAATACGTGTTCCAAATTTGGATATAATATGACGTTAAATAAAACTGTTAGGACAAAAGTCTACGAACTTTTTGAATGACCCTCGGGTCATTCAAAAAGTTCGTAGACTTCTGTTATAGATTTTTTATTTAACGTCATATTATATCCAAATTTTGTACAAATATTTTAACAACAGTTTTAAATATTTTGAGCAAAGAAATTGGAATATATCTTGATTTTTATAAAAATTATCAAAGATTTAAGACAGCGAAAATGGGGTCACGGAGCAGGGTCATAATTGAGTTATTGACAGATTATTAACTTTTCAAATCTATAGCCATACCTCTTTAAAATTATCCTTACATGTAATAAAATTAATATGCTTAAATTTAGTATTGTTTCATTATTTCAGAAGCTAAAAATTAATTTAATACATTGCTCTGTTTAAAAGATATCAATTTCTATAGACAGATAGTCTTGATTAAAAAAACAAAAAGATCATGACGTAGAAGGACGTCACGGAGCAGCGAGTAGCAATATAATTTTGTTTTGCATTTGGAAACTTCTAAAACAAAGTCCGAAAATGCTGGAGAAACCACATAAAAATACAGAAAATGAGCCGTGTATTTGTTTATAATGGCAAAGACAATTTTGATGGGTAAAGACTTTAAAGAATGAGTGGACTTAACTGGCCAGAAAAAATGCCGTAAATTTGTTAATTTTTTTTCCATCATATAAACCCCCTATATCTTAACTGTGTATTCATGGTACGGATGTAAATTTAAAACACTCTTTTCGAGGTAAACTAAATAAATGTCGAAAGCATGGTGCCTAAAGATTTCTTGAATATCAATAGAGATAATCAGGGTCAAGCGTTTTTTATTGTCTGATTACATAGTCAGCACATGTTTGTCGGCTGTTCTTAAGAAAACTGAAGTTGTACGAGTATATTGAACAAAATAATTTTATATTACATGTAAAAGGGGAAGAGCCGACTGCGAGTGTACTCGTGAAAACAGTTACATTGTATTCTTCAACCTGACCTCGATCTAAATCATGTCTTTGAGCGGGTTTTGTTGCCGTTTTCAGAGTTTAGCAAATTAAATATTGTTTTAATTTTGCGTGTCATCACATTTTAAAAATAATTTCATATTGACATCGCTGTAAAATGCCAAGCACATATTCAAATTTTTGGAAAGAGAGAGGGATAGAGAGAGATGTCAACAATGACACCGATCGATAGCCCCGCCTCCTATAAATATTGATTGTGTGACATAAAAACCACTCCGGGTACATGTCGAATTCCGGAAGACGACACTCATGTATCGTTGCTTCAATTTTGATACACGACAACAGGGCATTGTTTTTGCACAAATGTTCCACCTAATATAACCAAGTATATGTTGCTTTTTCAATTGCACATAATTTATTTTGGATTCACTTCATTTACAGATTGTAAGAGGAGTCACAAAAAGATCCAAAATAGGGCGTTAAGTCCACCCATTCTTTGGCGATGGGCGTTCTTCAAAGAAACAGATTATAGTTCAAAATCTTGTAAAAAGAGTAATGTTGTAACATCATGAAACGTGATGTGTGCTTCACTGTTGCAGAACCTGTAAGAGCAGAGTTACACGGTTAAGGATTTGAAAACATTGAAAATCTTATTTAAGGTATACACGAATTATTGTTAGCATACTAGGTGTCAAGTGTTAAGGATACGTTTTAATGAATGAGGAATACGATACAAACCGTGTATAAAATGAAAAGGCACTGTGAGTTTGAGAAACTTTCTTCAACGTTGTTTTTGACGTTACAATGTTTTTGACCGTGCTCTCTTTGTAACAAAACATGTTGCTTTTAAAATTGGCTAATATGAGTTCCATTTAATCAGATGGAATGAAACTTCAAAAATCTATAAAAGATATATTTTTACTTATAAAAACGTACTGATATTAAATTTTGTAAAAATAATGTGATGATGAGGAAGATTGTCTACGTATTTCTTGAATGACCCTCGTACATATGCATAATATTTTGGAATCTCCAATTTTCCATTTAGTTTTTTTTTTTTTTTTTACATTTATTTGTATTCTGTATTTTCAATTTGAATTGTTAAAAATAATTTGTATTGTATACTTTTATATTTGTATTCTATATTTTCCATTTGCATTGTATAATTTCTTATTTCTATTTATAATTTTTCATTTATATTTGTAAAAATAATTTGTTTTGTATATTGTTAAAATTTGTATTCTATATTTTCTATTTGTATTGTATAATTTCTTATTTACATTGTATAATTTCTTATATGTATTGTACAATTTTTCATTTTTATTTAAAGTTAATAGTATTAACACTTTTTTGTGATAATATATAACATGTATAAAACAAGATAATTTCTGAAAGGGCGCAGAAATATTTAATCCAGGAGAGAAGGAGGATCCACACTTTTTCAAACAAGATTTACACAATTTTGAAAGCTACTAGTATATCCAACCAGAAATACTGTTCTCATAATCCTTACATTGAGAGGAGATAAACAAAGAACACGTGATAGGGATATGATAACTACACGACATATGATGTTCATGAATATCAAACCAATGTAAAGAAGTAAAATCTATCAGTTTACATATTAACGCTATATCATAAGGATTTCACACAGGTATCATAATGTCATTTGCAAGGGTAAGTCAGAAAGCATTCAGATATTTTTTGTTATTTATGGTAATAAATACTAAAGCAGATCTAAACCCCTCCCTGCTTCCAAGGTTAGACAAATAAAATGCTTAAATTAGTTGTACAGCGACCCTCAGAATTTGGGAGCATAACAAAACATCATTTTAATCAGAATTTAAAAAAAACCACAAATACTATATTTTCTCCTGTTAAAGATTTATTAATAAATTTGCTCATGTTAATAATACTTTCAAATAAATACTCAAGACATTTATTTGAAAGTTTTATTTTTTTAAATGAAAATATTTTCTTTTTTCTAAAACTATGCAACACACATTTGAAGTGTTTGTGTTTTTACTGATTCATGACCCACCCCTTCACATATACACGCATAAATGAAATTGAAAATGATTCTTTCTTTAAAACATATTTCTATAATATTTATTCATAAATATAAACAGGGGAAAAATCCAGACCAAAAAATCATATAATAATAACACCCGATGATTTGTTTCAAACATTTAAATTCTATGCGTCCCCCCCCCTCCCCGTCCAGTACTCAAATTGAATTGAATTGAACATATCTTATTGTAATTACGAGGGCCGTTAAAAAATCACGCGACATAATCGGGCAAAATGTCACACATATAATAAAAGAATCTTTACTTATATCGTCTTCAAAAGAACAAGGTTAACTTTTGCCTTATTTGGCCTGAGAATTTCTGAAAAAACTGAAACTACATAGTTTTTGTTAACAATGCATTGAATATCACTTAGACCTTTGGTGATTGCGTATCTATCAAAAATGACGTACTTTTCTGGCTAGTCAATGTATTATGACGTCACGAAGTGCGTCAATTTCCTATTATTCTGAAAAAGTCTACAAAATCGGCCGATTTTTAAAGCTATTTTTCGATATTTAATATAGAGCGCAACCTCTGATCTAAAATATGCAACTAGTAAATGGTAGAACTGTTTCTGAGGATTAAAAGACATGTTTTATTTTTTCGATCAGAGAATGCGCTCATATTATTTTTCTTCTCTGAAAGTACTCAATTATACCTGTTAACCTAAAAATTCAAGAACATTGCAATTTCATAAAGCCAGTTCTCCGAGACCTGGACGTTTAGGAGAAAATTTTTAATAGGATATGAAAACATTAAGTCTCTATTTTATTTTAATGCTACAAATTAACAATCACATGTTAATCAATCTATTGGTATATCTACAGGGCCATTTTATGCATAAAGTGAACCGACTTCTTTCATATCAAAATGTTGTAAATTGGTATCAATTTTGAGTGATTTTTCAGGACATATCATTAAGTCACGGAGCCGCAAAATCTTCGACGTCACAGGCATTATAAAAAAATATGTGATTTATCTCTCATTTTCTCAACATTTCTCAAGAGTACCTGCACAGTTTGAGTTACCTTATCTACTCAACATCCAAACACCATTTCTTAATGTCAAGCTTAATATCTATTAAACAAGTAAAGAATATTCATTTTTTGTTTTAAAACCAAAAACTGCAGGTATTCATGAGATATAGTGTGATATTAGTGACTCTCAATCACGTTATTTACAGTCCGGATCAAGTTTTCGTCGAAAATCTTCTTCCCCTTTTTACAGAAGTCTAACGGTCTAAAATTTCAATTTACTATTTGTGGACGAATGTCACGAATACCCTACTTTACTACTTGTTTTATTATGCATATTTTGGATCTATGTTGGCGATATTTTGAGCATTACACATAATTTAACAAATGTGTGGTGCGCCGTCAATTCAGGAGACGTCATTTTCACAGTCGTTTTCACGGGAATCGCATCAGAGAAAAATCACTATATTTCTGTTAATACTTCAAATATCACGTCAGAAATCTAAATACATAATAATAGAACAATTTAAAGATACATTTGAGAAAATTGTCGAAAAATATCGCAAATTAAAGAAAATAAATGAGTTAAATTTTGGATTCCGCACGCTTTTGCTTAAATTATTTTGTCGTGCTCCGTACCTTTCCATCAGCAATATCTACATACCGATAATTATAGTTGAATTTTTCTAAAATACAGAAATTTTGCCAAAAATTTATTGGAATCTTTAAGATACATATTTCTGTGAAATTTCATGACTATATGACGTCTGTAAGAGTAAATAATAGCACAGTCCGCGTAATTTTTGAACGGCCCTCGTATATATATATATATATATATATATATATATATATATATATATATATATATATATATATATATATATATATATATATATATACAATGGAATTTGACACAAGTTCCTAAAACTTATTTCGCCCCCTTCCTACGTGAAAAAGTTTATAAAGTTTAAGGTACATGTGTGTTGCTCAGTTTTAGAAAATAAAAATAAAAACTCACAACATGGATTTATAAACTGCGAGAAAATTTGTGAGGTACAAATGCTATACACAGACAATTTTAATACATCATTTAAATATGTTAGACTGCTTAAAATATGAGTACGTGTACAATGGGAAAAAGATATAATGTTACACCTACAGAATATATTTAATGCAGTTTTGTTGAAGTCTTGTTTGCAGTATATTATTAACACGTCTTTTTCAAAAACTGAAATAAGGTTGTAGTCCAGTCAATCTAGCTCTAAAACACCCAAACCTTGTAATGAATTTAAATAAATATTATTATGTACTATTTTCTTTAGATGAAAGCTGACAAAATGAAACATCAAGTTTGGATAGAAGGTCTCGGGGATATGGAGCCATGTGACATATGTAAAAGTGCAAAGGTTCAGCTGTACTCAGGGAATTGTCAAGCCAATCTCTGTCAATCTTGTATAGGGGTCCATGTCACATTAGAACTAAATAAGCCACACACTGTTATTGGGGTCGAGCAGAGAAAGACTATTCCGAATTTTCCAATTTGTTTAGACCATAAAGAAAGGACTTGTGAAGCTCATTGCAAGAATTGTGAGGTTCCCGTTTGTATTGAATGTATTGTTTCCGATCAACACGAGGAACATAAATTTCAAAATATTATAGACATTTTTAAGAGTAAGCAAGAAAATATCAAAACAGAGCTTAGTAAATTCGAAGATACTTTATTTCCAGACTATCAAAACAAGTTATCTACATTAGAAACACAAATGGCATGTCTCAAAGAAGATTATGATAACCTTATAACTCTGGTTTCTGAGCAAGGGGTAAAATGGCACAATGCAATTGATGAGCATGTAAACAACCTGAAAAGCAGACTTGATAAGTTGAGAGACCAAGAGTTGGCTGAACTAAACGATGAAAAAACTAAGATTCAACAGAAAATAACTGAGATGCGAGAAACCATGTCCAAGTTTAGAAATATTCTGGCGTCAAATGACATTTCCGAACATTTAAAGTGTGCATGTGACTTTCAACCTGTGCTAACGACTCTAAAGAAAAGCAACATAGTTTTATTTACCTTCTCACCAGAAAAAGTACCAACTGACGAAATTCGGAAGTGGTTTGGAATTCCTGTAAAACAAATAAAAAAATTGGAACAATATAACAACCCTTTATCTAAAGCAAAAGAAAATTTTCCCGTTTTTAATTGGGAAGATTATCGAAGTGATAATACTCGATCGCGTCGATTTGGCCAGAGGCATTTCACATCTTACCGCCCTCTCTAGAAATGATATAATATTGAATGTGTTGATCGGAAATATGCGTGTCTGATGTTCCAGAATTGATAATCGGAATGAAAAATGTCAAGTTTACACTATAAGTTTACATTAAATCAGATGTGGATACTTAAAATTTGCACGGCACTTTTGAAACATTTGAAATCAATCATTTTTACCAAAGTCAACAGCCTTAAAACTTACCACTTTTCAACTTAATACACAACTATTCCCCGCAATAAATTAAAGAACATGCTTTTATATATTATCAATAGCTGCTTTGACAATAAAAATGGGACTCGTAAGTTCACTAACCTTGCCATTGGTTCTCTACAAATGTATTTAGGTAAAGAACATTCTAATTGTATGCACAAGTACTCTGAATTTGATATTAAATAGATGATTGAGTTTCTGATTGACATTACATGTATCGTTGTGGTTTTTGGAGAACAGGTTTTCCGACAGTCTATTGGAATTCTCATGGGTACCAATTGCTCCCCGTTTATAGGAGAACTATTTTTGTATTTTTATGAAGCACGGTTAGTCCCAAATCTATTACGCGAAAAGAAGCAAAATACTCGTTGTGGCCTTCAACTCGACATTTTGATATATCGACGACGTATTGTATAAATATTGCATGTAGTTGAGTGTCACATTGAAAATTTTCACCCCAAGAAAACCATTGTCAACCGAGGTGCACCGACGTTGACAATGGTTTTCTTGGGTTGAAAATTTTCAATGTTACACTCAAATACATTCTATATTTATTATATTATACTGAATGTTTTATACATATAACAGTGAACCGTGCGCGCATAAATTCTGCACAGTCGCTTTTTTTTTAATATCACCCGTTGCTGTTGCTACTGTTGCTACGCTGGAAGGCGTGGTTTCATTATACCGTGGGTAAAAGTGTTTTTTAACAAATGTTTCTCGACCAATCAAATTCAACTGATTTACAACTGATCAACTGAAAGTAAAATATTGGCAATTAACAACTGTCAACATGATTTTTTTTTATTTTCAAGTCGATACAATATATCCAAGTGAACTTGAATAAAAAGATATGAGAGTTTGATACATCTGTTTCATATTAGAAATTTTACTTGAAAACGATCTTTATCTTACTCAAACAACCAAGCTTTGTGATGAGCGTGAAGACTAACTTTTTAATCGTTAGATTTCCTTACTTTTACAGAAATATATCTCCATCTCCTGAATACTGGTTGTATTTTTCTAACTTAATTTCATCTGCATGATAAATTAAAAAAAAACAAGGCAAATTATTGACAAAAAAGTGGATGAAAAAGGAATATCAACAGTCTCGTTTAAAGTCATAACTTTGTGCGTTCTATAATCTATACAATAACCTTGTCAGTAAATACATGAATAATTTATTATTGTGTCAAATGCTGTCTGATGTTTTTCATAATTATTGTTAGGCAATTATTAGCACAATGAATAGTTGATAGATTTTTGTTGTTTCCCGATCATGACTAGGGGCACACGGCGAGTGTGACCGGCGGGGTATGCTCACTACACCATGGCACCTGATTCCACCTCAGTCTGATGTTTTTGATGTCCGTATTTCCTGCGCTTCTATTTTGTAGTGTTTGATAAAGAATGACTGCACTTAAGCTATGATTGTTGGATCCTGGTCTTTTGCGCAAAAGAAAATTCCAAAATTCATTAAATTTATGTTTTACAAGTATTAAACAATATCTTAAGGGCAGGTTTTGGTATATTATATTACATGAAAGTATTAAATAATACCGAGCGACACTAGCTTTTGAGACGGGGGTCTAACAATTTTGTCTCATTTCTATTGTTATTCATATGCATACCAGTTTTCAACGACAATGTTTATATCGAGCCGTAGCTTGGCCATTTTTCTCATTTGCACAGAATGTGTATTTTAACCTAAACTTATACATATCCAAAGGACAATGTTGACCAAGTTGCGGCTCATATCTAATTTTAAAAAAAATCTACCCAAACAACGCTCGAATTAACTTCTAAATTAGTCGGTCACCGAGTATCAAACCACGTTTGATATTATAATAACTTTTCTCACGTGACATTAAAGTGTTCGTCACGCTTTCATTGTGCCTGTCGTTGGAAATTTTTTTTTTGATCCTTGCGTAAATTTTATTGGCGTCTTAAAGTTTACGTTGACTTCTTTTACTTTAAAAGTGTCTTTGTTCGGGGTATTTTAATGGAAAAGGGTATTATTTTGCTGATTTCATATTGTACATATATAGCACTGTATGGAGGTAATAATTTTGGCTTGGTGGTATATTATTAGCATTATAAAGATTATTAAAATCAAGGTAAGTGCATTTGAGGCTAGTTCTTAGGGTGGTTGTTGTAGCTTTTCGTAATTTGTTGGGACGTTTTGATCCGACACATATTTTGGGTTTCCTGGCTAAAGCAAATCATGGACTTTAATACCATTATAACCATATGGGAGGCAGGGTATTATTTAGTGAGCTCATTGCTCACAATACCTCCTGTCTTAATATAATTTTATAGCTCTTATATTAAGATATGATGAAATTTAAGAACTTTGCATTTCAGTTGAAAGGTCTTGATGGGGCTATTCTGATCAAGACCATTATAAAAGAATTTATGAAATTATGGCTTAAATTGTAGCAACATCACAATACAATTTACTTCAACAATATAATCAAAGTACTTGAAATTATTTTTTTATTAGACACTTGCTACATCATTAATATCTTAGCTGCATGGTTACCTAAACTTTTGTTTTTATCTTATGTTACTAATAAGTCCACAATTAACATTTAAGATGACCAAGATGAAGGGAAAATATCATTTTTAATACACTGTAGGTACGATCACATAATAATTTTAAGATTGAGTTGATTTTATGCTTGACTGCAAATACATGAGAAGTGAGATTTTAAGCATTCTAAAATGACTAATCAATTTTAAAACAAGTTTGGTAGGGAAAATTCTGTAGTGCTTGATAATGCAGAAGGCAAAATACATTTTTTAATGTATTGTCCTTTGAACTCTGAATACAGATCAAAACTCTTTAAAAACTCTAGCAATTATCAAATGACATGGTCAGATATGGATTTACTGTGTGAACTTATATCAAATTATCCTATTGAAAAGTATTTTTCATTCATGCAAAGACAGTCCTTTACTTTTAGAAAATAAAAATGTATTTCAGTGTATGTCATTTTTATCTACCAAAATTCTTAAAATAATCACAACCAACCAAAGTATACAAAATGTACATAGGCGTCGAAACCGAGTGACTAGAGAGAAAAACTGCTTGTCAGGTTTTTTTTTTGTAGGTCTTAAAATTTCTCTTAAACTTATATTCCCCCTATCACTTTGCTTCCGATGCCATTGATGCATATATATTTATCACAATAAATAAAATTTATTTTTTGAACTTTTTTGTTTTTCTCTTAATGTTGTGTTCATTATTTTCTATATATATTGTATTTCAATTTTGTGTTTTAAGTGGCATATAGGCCCAAAGATTTATAACCATGTAAATAAATTCATTAATTTGTATCCACATAAGTAAGTAAAGTAAGTAAGTTACGGTTATTTATTTATTTATAGTGACGTGTGTACGTAATTATTAAATTCTTTTGTTTACAGACTTAATAAAATAATAACAATGAACACCTAGCCCTTCGGGCCTATATGCCACTTTAAACACAAAATTGAAATACAATATATATAGGTATTGAATTTAATAACTGAACAATCTGAAAGGTTTTGATACCCAGTTTCCCCAAGTGATCGCTACTAAACTGTCCCAGTTCAAGTCGTCGAAATTTATGGTATTACATCATGTTTTTGCAATAAATTTTAAACGCATTATAACAGAAACAAGTACCTGTGTATTACATTGAGGTCAATAATAACTGGGTTGCACATGGAGGTCAGTACTCATCCTACTTTAATAATTATGCAATGATATATGCAACAGAATACTTGTACATTCAGATCAAAATCACAATGTTATGTCCCTGTCCTTCATTAATATACTTTAAATAAATCATTTTTGAAATTAAATCGATAAGTTTTTGGGCTTATCCTCGCATTGTATAATGTTTATTAACATTGAAACATGGCTTTTTAATAGTTCAAAGAACACGATTAGCTCAAGGAACGATCAAGTAGGTAGTTGAATAATACATCAATGATACTTTACTAGAAGGTTTAATTTCCCCTTGATTTTCAGTTTACAGTTCAGTTTATATATAGCATTTGACCTGCTCCCCATTTGACTTCACTCCGGGTCAAATGACCAAATCAAAACACCATTAACTGATTTTATTGTTAGAGTCAATTATTTTGCATAATGAACAAGTTTAATTGAAAAGGTGAAAAGGCCCAAACACTTTACAAATTTAAAATCCGTAAAGCCCACTGTCATCAAAAGGGTGAGAAATAAAAGACCCCCCTCCCTCCCCCCCCCCAAAAATCATTAAAATGAAACTATAATTTTTATTCATTTGTATAATATAGGAATTTTCCTGTGCTGATATTTTCTCTGCTTTCAGATCGGAATCAAGTTTCCTCCAATTCAGATTCACATTCGATTCATATTTAGAAACATCTGTATTAGAGATGTTTCTGAATATGAAACGGACCCGAATCTGAAAAGGAATATGAAACAAATTGCAATCGGAACCTGTTCTGTTATTCAGTCTATAGAATTTGACTTGTCCCATTCATAACAATAACAATCTCAGTGATAAAAATATAAACACCATCCACTACTTATTTCCCTTATTGTTACATTTACATAGCATCATTAATAACATAATTAGGAAATATTCTTCTTCTGATGTTTTTCTCAGTTTTCGAATCGGAATGTAGTGTTAATCAGATGTGGATACTAAAAGATTCCAAAGAACTTCTGGACAATTTGAAATCACAAGATTGTACCAAAATCAAAAGCTTAAAAACTGATGGGCAGGGGATGCTCATTCCTCCATGGCACCTGATCCCAGTAATAGATGAAACATTAATGAATACTCATAGATCAACGAATGTTTAAGATTTAAAAACACAGAAAATTTTACAAAAGTCATACAAAATCCCTGTATCAGTTTTACGAAAGTGTTTGATGTACCGGGTAAATATCTAATTTTGAAGTCATATCGACGTCTGAAAGAAACGTACAGATTTATTATCGATTTTTCTCAAGCCAGGTGTATATATTTTAATTCCATTATATTTTATTGATTTAGAATTTGTTAAATAATTTCTTGGGGGTGGGTTGGATAAATGGGTTGGTGACGAGAGGTAAGTTTTCTTATCGAAATATATCCATGACTAAATACATTTCTATCTAGAGATCTAGAGCAATGACAAATAAATAATGCGAGAAAAAAGATAATACATCTTATGTCATCTCAGTAAATTTGTACATCACATGACCAATTTATGTCGGTAATCGTAAGAGCTGTTCACATAAACTAACAGGTAAGATGAAACGATCTCCTAACCTGACCACACTATAAGCAAATGTAAATACTGATCGTCAGATTCTTATTGTAATAATTTCCATAAAATAAATGAATTCCTTTCCCCTTTTTTGGGGGGGTTATTTGTTAAATATAATCTTGTTCGAAACGTTGTGCTGTTTCAGTGAACTGTTTTTATGTATAGGCTAAATGGAGAAATTCGAGAAAATCTACACCTAAAGGTTAGACGACACGTTCCTCAACAAAATATAATTCTTCCCAAGAATTTGTCACTGAAGTTTAGGTACTTAATCAAGTTTCCCTCATAAAAAAATCAGGGTACCTTACCAGGCAAGATACCACGGGGTGATATTTCTTATATATCCCATATGGGTTATCTTTTGAATGGCCTATATAAGAATTTTTGGTGTACTTATACTTAAAAACAGATTTAAAACAATATAAAATTCCAAGGTAATGACAATTATGCATAATTTTTCATATAACACCACGAAATTTAAAACATATACTTGATGAACGTGTCGTCTTACCTTAAACAATACAGTACCTTATAATTTTACATGAGGGAAGGATAGAAGAGAAGTATTATATTGATTAGATTTATGGTTACCATCTGCAAATAAATGCAATATATATCTTACTGTAGTAAATCATCTCAACAATTGTTTGATATTTGTATAGGTCTGCCGAATAGATTTTTGCACAATCATATGAAACAAGAGGTCCAAGTGCCTTATCGCTCTCTTAAGTATAAAAAACACTGTTAAATATCGATTGTATAAAACAAAAAACAAAAAAAACTAGACATGTTAACAATATGATTATAAGGACTGATCCCCAGGTCATGAATTTCTCAATGTTGATACATGGTTCAATGCTTATTCTTAAAATGCCAAAACTTGATTGCATGGGGGTAACTAACAGTACTCATTCTCAAAGATTAAAATGAAGTCAAACAGCATTTATCAGGAGCAGGGAAAACACGGATCTAAAACATCAGGGATGAGATTAGGTGCCATTTAGTAGTAAGCATCCCCGGCCGACAAGTCACACCTGCCAAACTCTTGTCAAAGAAACAGTTGCTACCAATTTTTAATCGACTTTGGTAAGACCCGACCGTGGTTCAAACCCATGACATTCATTCACGCCTCGAGAGCTTAACAGACTGAGCTACAGGAACAGTTTGACTTTAAGGTAGGATTCTTCTCTGGTTTCTGATTAGATGAAACATTCAAAGTATATTTGCTTATATGTCTTATATATTGAGGTGTAAGGAATTTAAAAGGCCATATTTTTCTTTCCTCATCAGAAATGTAAAACTTTAAATAGAAATGGTTAACTGCGTTTGAAAATTAGCAGGGACTATATTTTTGGCGGAATGGTGGCGTATGAAAATATCTTCTTTTCTGCCTCTCAAAATTATAATAAAACAATAAATTTAGCTATAATTTTTACACAATCGAAGACTTGGAGAAATTTTCGAATGTAAGTTGAATCATTAATGGGAGACTGAACTTTCAAAATATATCAAACAAATATGATTTTTCAAACAAACTAGAACTTTGTTAGCTTTTAAACGCTTCCTATCAAATTGCAGATTTGAGCCAAAAATCCATAAAAAGTATTTTTCTCTCTTAGTAAACGATCAAAACTTTTTGTTTTTGTATCATTTTGTACATTTATAAGACTACTTTATTATATGTGAAAATAAGAAAAAGTTAAATATAGGAAGCATATGAAAATAACTAATATATCCTAAAAAATTAAGAAAAACGGAGAAAATTCGGATTAGACAATATCCTGTTAAGTAAAATTATTTATGTAAATTTGGTAATACCATGCTATAGACCCGATATAGTTATATGTTTTTATGCAAAAAGAACAATCATTAAACTTTTGAAATAGAATTAAGTAGGTATCACATGATTGGCAACAGTATTTTTTATTCTTAATGTCAAGGAAAAAGATAATGACCTTGACCTGACCTTGCCTCTAATATAAAACGGTCAAATTTAATTTTACTGATACTATCACTTACTGATATTGTCTTCTTGATTCTGTGAAAATTTCATTAATTTTTAAATATTAGAAATATGAGAGGAATCCTACCTTAAAGCTTTTCCAAAATTTTATATCCAAGCTTATACAAGACAATTTACACCGACCATAATAACACACACTCCCACGCACTTAAATACATGTCCTACAAGGAATTGAATGAGCGACGTTTTTTTTATTTTACTTTATATGTGATCCAAATTTGATGAACATAAATTAGCAATGAATCAAAAAAATAATTAAAAGAAAGATAAAAAGAATATCGATATATGCTAGTACTTTGTATTTAAAAATCATCTGAAAATTTAAGACAGAGAAAATTAATAAGAGCGTTTCAAAGTTGAGTAATAGACTTACAATACATTTTATAATATATTTACCATATTTATGATAAATGGCATATTTTATTGACCCCATTTACCTGAAATTAATTTCTCTTTATTCTTGAAATGTATATTTTCTTCTCAGATCTTGTTATACCATCGATCCACGAACAAGTGCCCAAGAAATAATTCAGTGTGACATATATAGGTCCTTTGAGGTAAAGGTTCTCTGTGCATTTTGCGATGTTAACCTTTGCAGAACATGTATTGGAACACATGTTTCGTCCGATGTATCCAAATGTCATACGTTTGTTAGTTTTTATGAACGAAATGTAGCTGCCATTTTACCTCAATGTCCTTCACACCAAATGAGAATATGTGAACTTCACTGCAGGAAATGCAATGCTCCTGTTTGTCCGGAATGTATTTTTTCAGAACAACATGAGAAACACATATTTCAGAAGATAATAGGCATTTTTAAAGAAAAGCAAATCAAAATAAAAGCATACCTGGAAGAACTACGGAAGAATTTCTATGAAAAATGCGAAAATAAATTATCCGAAGTAGAAAAACAAATGACTGAACTTAATAAGGATTGCAATAAACTGAAAAGAGAAATTTCTGAACACGGAGAAGAGCTGTGTAAAGCAATTAAAGACATTGTTACTAATATGACGTCCGAAATAACCAAAGTGGAAAACGATCACAAAGAAAAACTCAAACAATTTCAGAACGATATTAAAGAAAATCTGTATGAAGTGCAACTAAAAATTGAGCAAGTAAATAAAATTATTAGATCTAATGATATTATCAAAACCCTTAGGTTTAATACAGACACTGGGCTGTCGTTGGACGAAGTTCCTAATATTGACATAGTGTTACCAACCTTTTCCCCGATCGGAATTTCAAAAGACCTACTTTTATTGTGGTTTGGAACATTGTCATCTAATTTGTACGAGCAACAACAAAAAAGTTGTTTTCTTTCAGCTTTATCCTAGGGACCTGGACACCTGATGTCTCGTAAAATGTGTAACTTTATGTCTTTTTAAATGATTGCGACCTTGTGTTTTTTGTATTTTCCTGAAATAAGTCTGCCTTCTATATGTTTTTGTTAAATTAGAGTTGCAAGATTCAGTCTATATCTCAAATGGATTTACATACCGGGTATGTTAGCTTAGTTAACTCCCTTGATGGCTTATCTCTTCTGCGTAGTTTTAAGCTTTTGAGCACTTGATAAGTTGATAATTTATTATGCAATTGATAATTGCTGAAAAATCTATTTACATATAAACAATACTTTCAGACACAGCCTTCCTCCAAACAAATTGGAGAAGGTTATTGAGAATTTTTTGGTCTGAACCTTTAATATCGAAACTATCAAAACAATTTTATATTTAAAACATATTTGATGCAAATTGTACAATATGAGTTCTATTCAACTTAACAATTACAATTGTCAAGAACTAAGATTTATTAATAGTATGCTTAGATATTTAATACCATATTTTGTATTATAGATTATAGTTAATAATTGCGCGTTTATTGACATTTATTTACAAACAACATATTTCTATATAAACTCAATAAAATAAAAAATAAACGGTTTTATTAACTGGCTTTTTTTTACATTGATGAAAAATAATTGCGATCATAGTGATAAAAGTTACAATTTAAAAGAGTCAAGTTTCTTCTTCAATTTATCAGTAATATGCACACAGACCTCCGATTTTCTTTCAATTTTTAGCTATATGTTGTACAAATAGATATGTATTACTTATTTCTAAATAATCCTTTATTTAAATAAAAGATATGGAGATAACGAACGGTATTCAATATCAATGTCCATAAAACAATACAAAACAGGAGCAGAACAAACACGGACCTCCAAAACATCAGAAGTGGGATCAGGTGCCATGCAGGAGTGAGTATGCCCCTACTGACCGGTCATACCTGCCGTGTGCTTCTTGTCATGATTAGGAAATAACGGGAAAATCCGTCATCTATTCAGTGTATAAAAAACAATTAGTATGAAAAAAGTCAGTTAGCATTTGACTCAATAATAAATTGTATTTGCTGACAATGGCATTGTATCGACCTTACAATTTATGAAATGGTGACTTAAAACGAGACTGTGATATTCTTGATTCATCAACATGCTTGTCAATGATTTACCTTATTTTAGAAATTGTTCATACATAGAGCATACTTTTGCCTATCGAATCAACTGAGATATATACACTCCTTATGCAGGTGATGACGGTATTTTGCTGCATAAGTAAGGGAAGTTGACGATAGAAAAGTTAAAGTCATCACTTTAATCATATAGCTTGGTTGATAGATTACCATTTAAGTCTTTTCAAGGAAACAAATATGTCAAACTCTGTGGTATCTTTTATCCCAAGATCACCAGGATATATCGTATCGAAGTAGGAATGGAAATTACCATTGTTAATTGACAATACGTCGTCAATATATCTAAATGTCGAGTTGAAGGCCACAGCTAGTGTTCTCTTCTTTTCACGCATAAGATTTTGCACAAATTCTGCTTCATATAAATATATATGGATATAAAAATAGGTCTGCTAATAGCGGATTTACCCATGGGAATTTTTATAGCTTGTTGGAATAGCTGGTCTCCAAAATGTAGATATTGTCCATCAGAAACTCAAGCATCTGTTTGATGTTAGAATCAGAGAACTTATGTGTGCAATCAGAAAGTGTTTTACAAAATAATATTGCAAATGACCAATGATCAGGTATGTAAATTTACCCTTTCCATTTTTATTGAAAATCCAGCTTTGAATGCTATAAAAAGCCTGAACTTTAATTTATCGTGGGGGATGGTTGTGTATAAAGTTGAAAAACCGTAAGTTTTTAAGCTGTTGATTTTGGTAAAATCTTGTGATTTCAAATTTTGAAAAAGTTCTTTGGAATTTTTATTTTGATAATCCAAAACTGATTCACACCACTTCTTAAATATTTTGTTAAACAGTACTCTTGAAGTTTTTCCTTCACCTCTGTTAATATCTTAGTGAGGATAAACGAAAGATGCTTGGTTGAACATTTACAATATATCTTTGTTTGTAAGGATTCTTATGAAGTTTCGGAATCTAATATATATCGGGTAGTTCAAATTGATTTTGGCTCTCTGGAATATTAAAAATATTCAGAACTGACATATGACTTTGAAGAATTCCTTCCTTAGAAAAGGAAGAATGAGTATAAGTAGGATTTTCACTTGTAGAGTTAAATCAGAGTTCTTCTAAAATAGAATTTATATAATGAGTCTTACAAACGAAGACAATGTTCTTCCCTACTTTGTAGGCAGAGTCCAGTATTACGTATTGGTCATGTAATCTATCTAAATGTTTTTCACTTTTAGATTATTGAACACAGAAGGATATATGATTTTCATATTGCCCTTCAATCTTTTAATACGCGACTTTAACATGGATCTGATACATTTAACCATTCTGAAAAGGTGTCAACGTCTTCTTTTTACATATCTGGCCCATCGTATGGGTATGGCGTAATTTTCAACAGAATCCATAATATTTATGAAATTCCGACGCCAGTTGAAGAATCGGGGTTCCCTATATATAAGACCTTTTAAAATAAGTGATCCAAGTTCCTCATTATGAACTATATTTACGTCACCAGCAATAACGTGCTCAGCAGAACTATAGTTATAGCGCGAAGAAGAACATGAACAGATGGAGGATTATGTTTCAGATATTCGGTATCCAGGCCATGTAAATTTTTCTGTAATTGAAAAGTTAAGAAGCAATGGTCGATGTATATTTGTTGGTAATACAATGTGCAGTCTTTAACTTGAAATATGGTGGAATACAAGACTGGACCCTTTTTTGATTAAGAATATTGCTTATATTAACCGCGTCAATTCCTTTATTGGCATATTGAAGTTTAAGGAAAAGACGGATTGTTTTAGCTGCATTTTCTTCCTTTAAATATGCAGGATCAAAAAGGCCTATGATCTGTAATATCTATAATCACAGATCCGAGTCTATATTCTGGTGTCGATGAATCAAACATTGGACTCGTCTCTGCCTTTTCAAGGCCTTTTTAATAATTGTTAGCGGTACTGTACCTCCTAGAAAGCTAAAGTAGGTAGATCTGAATAATAAATAATGTAGCAATAAAGTTTTTTGGCTAAAATGATTAATTAATTTTTCAATTAAAAGGTCAATAGTAGGTATAAGGTAACTAAAACAGGTACCATGCTTTTAGATTTATGAGAAGTTAAGATGTCGGAGTGCAAAATAGATGATTGATTGATTGTATACTGTTTAACGTCCCTCTCCAGAATATTTCACTGATATTGAGACGTCACCATTGCCGGTGAAGGGCTGCAAATTTAGGCCTATACTCGGCACTTACGGCCTTTGAGCAGGGAGGGATCATTATCGTGCCACACCTGCTGTGACACGGGGCCTTGGTTTATACGGTCTTATCCGAAAGACCACCCCATTTAGTCGCCTTTTACGACAAGCAAAGGGGTACTGAGGACCTATTCTAACCCGGATCCCCACGGGGCGAGTCAAAAATAGATATATCAAAATAAATCCGTAAGATATATTTCTTCGAAAATTCTTCGTAAATTGCATGAAAGCAGATTATGAAAAGCGTTAACTGATCATACCAGGTTATACTCGAATAATTTGACTAAGAACAAGTGTAATTTCTTATAATTTATTTTAAAATCATTAAAAAAACGGTGGTTTTAAAATTGTGTTGCTTTTTATGAGTTTAGACTTGTCACTAAATAATACAACCGTAGTAACGGAAGTAATAGGAAGCGAGGGGAGGTAATGTCTGATACATAAACCTAGCAGAATGGAAAATTTATCAATATAAGTCTATCTTTAGAAAATGTTGGTTTTCCTCTCACGATCGTCCGCCAATAATTGGCCCGACTCAAAACTATTTTAACATTCCAGGACACAATATATTTTGTTCTTGTTATTACTCTTATTCCGTCAACAAATATTTTTCTTAACAAAAAATGGAAAAACATTTCCCACCTATCTATACTGTCCCAGTAATAATGCCCTGAGTCGGGAAAGGACAAGCAAACATTATTTTAAAGATGACATAATTTTTCAATGATTTGTTACATAGTTTCAACTTAAAAGAAAACCACACATGAATATCATGCTAGTAACTTCTCCCTGCGTATAAGATGTCATCGTTGAAGACTAGGTTTTTCAACAACCTTTTGGAATTCCTATATCTTACCTCTGTTTTCAGAGATTGATCTATTATATATTGCTTGATTGGGATTTGAGAATGATTACTCAAGGAATGACTCTAATTCTTGGTCAAATAATCCGCGTATAATCTGGTTTGGTAATAAAAAAGCGTAAACTGCACCAAACCATGTTATACTGGAATAATCTGGCAAAGAATTAGTGTCATTCCTTATTTAATTTTGAAATATTCAAACAAATGTGGATGTAAGATAGTGCTGCTTTTTATGAGTTCAAATTTGTCGCCAAATAATACAATTGTAGTACATGTAACGTAAGTGATGGAAGGCGAGGGGTGATAAGTACATATAATTTAATTTTGCTTGTATTCTTGCCTCTCATTGGTTGATTTCCAAAACGGAACGCATAACATTTTGTATAATCTGGTTTGGTATGGGGACACACCCCCTTGACAACCAGTATAATCATCTGTATCCATCAATCCCCTCATTTCCAGTCCTTGGGATTCATGGAAAATTCCAGATTTAATGAATGTACCTTTAATTTCAAACAGTTACTCGATCTTACCTCATGTAAACAAGCATCATGGCTGCTAGATCTATGTATCAGTTTTTACCTCCCCTCCCTTCCCATCACTTCCGTTACTACGGTTGTATTATTGCGCGGTTAATTTTAACTCATAAAAACAACACAATTTAACATCCCCAGATGAATAATTATTTTAAAATTAAATTATAAGGAATGACTCTAATTCTTGGCCAAATTATCGAGTATAATATGGTTTGGGTCAGTTTACGCTTTTTTATAATCCGCTTCGCGGATTATAAAGCGTAAACTGACCCAAACCATATTATACTCGATAATTTGGCCAAGAATTAGAGTCATTCCTTAAGTAATACATATACATAATTCTTTTGTAAGTAGTTTGCACAGCCAGAAATATAGTTATTATATCATTTTGATTAGGAGTCAGTAACTGTGTTTATTTCTACAACTTTAACCTGATTTAAAATCAAATTTAGAACACATGCACACTATACTTTGAGACACTCCAAGGTGCATTTTTTTAAGGATATGAAATCTGTTATAGTTTGATAACACCATCCAACAAATTAATAATTTAAGTACACGACACCTCGAACGTTTTTTGATAGGACAAGTGTATCCAAATTTTATATAAGTGTCACAACATTACAAAGTTCTGGTCATTTAATATCGGTCATGTATATCCATGATATGTACATATGTGTCAAAAATACGAATAAATATATTATTATCTGAATTTGACATAGATTGTTGATGATCTTGAAACAGATTGGCAAAGTAACAACAGCTTATTCAAAGGAAGGACAAAATCCAGGAAAAGGAGGGAAATGAAAAATAACAGCCTTGACAATGGCTGCAATATTTCAATAATTAACATCACTGACTGACACTTTTAAGCAATGCAGATATAAAAACATATATAAGAAATCTACTACTTTAAGTAAGTAAACCCTAGCAAATATCATAAGACATTATATGTCCTCTTTATAGAATTGGGTAGGAAACTCTATTTCATTGTGGCTTGTCAAATAGGTAATGAATTCAGGCATGGGGGCCATAAAACTTAGAACTATAGAAAACTTAGACGAGCTCCATTTTGATCACAGTCTCACTTTACGAAAGGAATATACGAGGGTTGTCCCAAAAAGTCGTAGACAGGGAAAATAGTTTATTTTCTCTTTGCTAAATCAAATTTCTTTTCTTTTTATAGCAAAGAGTAACATTCTATGATCTTGTGTTTTTAGTTTCATGACGATACCACATTTAATACGAAAATTATGAAAAAATAAAGAAACCATGTAAGTGTACATCGGCGCACGAAAGCAAGCGTAATTTACGTCTCTCATAACGTCATGGGCCCTTTTTCTGCTTTACATGAGGCTATTAACATCCAAATGAATATTTCTTATAGTGAAAAACCACTCTTGACTAAGGGAATAATTTGAATTCACTACTGTCCGTTTTCTTAAGTGGATTCAAATTTTATTCAAAATTAAATAAGTTGAAAGATCACCTTACATTTTAGACAGCATAGAATAAACACTGTTTGTCGACATTCATGGCCCAGAATGTTCCCCGCAAATGTCTGCGTTAAATAATTAGTACTCTACTTTACATGAAATAATTATTTTTTTTCGATCTAGAGGAAAAACTATCTTTGAATCTCAGACTATTAAAAAACAATTTTTCTATTGAAATACAGTGTGAAATGTCCTTTCTGTACTCTTTTCCCCCGTCTCCGATGAATATAAAATATACCAAACACAATTTATTACATTTTCGTGCGCGGGGTACGCGTTCGACGACGTCATTTTCATCAATCTCAAGTCAAACAACACTTTGAAAATCATGCCACCAGTCGTCTGTTTCTAATGCTATTTATATGAAAATTTGATATATTATTAAGATTTTGATTCTGGTTTCAGTGATTTAAATTCTAGTTCAATCTTTTACATAGTATCAAAGAAATAAAAACAAATGTAATAGTTATATGCGTAAATTATTCCCAATTTTGGTCGTGCGCCGACAGACCATATTGGCCTTCATATAAATCGTCCCAATATAATTAATATGAAAGATATATATTATTAAGAATTCACAATTTTAAAGAACATTGAATGTATAATGTCTATGCAAAATTTGGTTAGTATTGGTTGCGTGTTTAAAAAGTTATTACCATTGTCTACGACTTTTTGGGACAACCCTCGTGGGATCAAAAGTGAGCTCTTCTATGTTTTATGGCCCCCAGGCATGGACCAGTGAGAAGCAAAATAGAATACCTCGTCTGTCTGCTAAAATGTACATAATTTATTCAACGTTGGAGTGTTACAACAAACATTTTAACACACTTTAATGTGTGTGGGATAGTTTCTACATGTATTCTTGCAAATCTTAGGTACATGTAAAATAAATAATTTAACCTAGTTGTAATAACTTTTCGATGATGAGGTCATGCTGGATCTGAGATATAGACGTCATAAATATTTTAGGTTCTTGTTAATGTTACAAAAGGGTCTTAAAAGAATCACAGAGAAAAGGTAGTAGTACATGTATAGGCATCGAAACCAGAGGAAATGGGCAAGGGGGCTTTAACCCCCAATTTTTCCGCAAAGACATATATCATATTGACATTGAAATGAGGGGGGCAGTTTGAAGTCGGGGTAGGGGCCCACGGACATACTCAAAAAGTGATTATTTAATTCTTTTGTATATTTTTGACACAAAACGGGGTTGCCAATCGTTTCTCTTTTTTTAATCCGTGTTTTCTCAAAGTCTTTCAAAGCTGTTCTCTCAAAGTTTTTAAAGCTTGCCTGTACTAAGTTAGGACGGTTTGCACTTGTTGCAAATTTTTATGATATCAAAAATTGTTAATGTTTATAGCGATGGAATCAGTATGTAAAAATTGTGGTTAAAAAGTAATCACAGTAAACACTTATATGTTTTATTATATGGTTGAATAATTAATGTCTCTTTGTTTAGTTGAGAACCAACACAGTAGAAAAATGCCACAATATATTGACTAGCAGGTAAATATAAGGATTTATTTTCTTTACATCGGTCTAAAAATTGGTTGGTAAATTCCAAATTGATACATATAAGTTTGGAAAGATATTTTGATTGCTACCATCTTCCATTCAACTGAAAAACCCAAGGGGGCACCTTAACACCCACCCCAAAATAAAATTTAAAGTAAAGCGAATTCTCCCTCATAATGTCCTCTTCAAAATCAATTCAATTAAAGATACTAACAATATTTCTTTTGTTCTTAACAGTTATAACCTATTTTAAAAAGTCAAAACTACTGCGACTCGTACAATGTAACGATTATTCTACTTCGATTCTTTTATTGCATTTGGCTAGGATTCCAGTGAAAAGATGGCATGAACTTCTTATTGACTTAATGAATGAAGCATTTAAACATTGATTAATGTAAAAAAAAAAAAGAGCAATAATTATTATTTGTTTTTTTTTTAATCAATACCATGAATTAGCCATCATTGAATTCATTTCTTTGGGACTCAAAGAAAGCAATTTACAGAACAAAACTCTGCATAGAGTCTAAGCTACTCTGAGGTACACAGTTTAAGGATACAAATTATGTTATCGTTTGATAACCCCACTGACATCGTCATTTTAACATTTTAATTTAGAGACAGTATCTGTGTTTATTTCTAGAACTTGTATCTCATCCAAAATCTAGTAGAGAATACATGCACAGACTTTGGTCTACCCACATGACTCAAGCGATAATACTTTTAAGGTTACTAAAGCTGTTATCGTTAGATTATGCTATAAAACACGTCTGCAATCTAGGTACCTAGCGCACCAAACGATTGCTTATTAACCTGTTACAATTAACTATATCCAAAACGCCACAAAATTTAGGATTTAATCCTAAAAGGAAGCACATGTCATAGTATAAAAGTTAAGAAATTATATGAAAAATATCATTCATATTTATTAAGGTTTTGCCTTCCCATTATAGTTATAACTATAACTATTTTGATTGATTTAATTGAAAATATCGTCTACTCGGACAATTTAAGCTAAAGAAAGAGGGAGGGGGATAGAAAACAAAGAATAAATTGTGGATGATATAGAGAAAAAGTGGCACAATTAAGTGAAAGAGGGGAAATCAAATTAATTTGTATTCAAATGCTTTAGAGAATAAAAGAACATGGTATACCCTCTCTCATCGATAACTTTATGTTTTGTTTCCAACTTGTGCATATAATCTAACGAGTAACATTTTACGCCTGTTCTGTATACAATGTTATTAAATTCTCTCTCTCTCTCTCTCTCTCTCTCTCTCGTTACTTTATAGTTTTCAGCTTTTTACATTATAAGATTCCATCGACCTCGTGAACTCGGTACCTCCGTATACAATGCATTATCACATGTGCTGGACGTAACAAAACTACGTAACAATCAAACGACGTCATATTTCAAAAGGTTTTGATAAATCACATCTTGTAAAATACTAAATGCCACATAATAAAGTAGTAACATGTAGATCGTAATAGATCGTAATTTTTTTTCTAAAGCATCGTCTGCAGGGAATGCTCAATCCTTCGTGGCACCTGATTACTATGTTTTGGAGGTCAGTGTTTCCTCTGTTCCTGTTTTTTAATGTTTTATCGACCTTTGATTTGAGCCTGAATAATGTTCGTTATATCCACATAATTCATCAATTACTATAGTGAAAATATCATTTTCCTATTTAATCTTTGTTCCTTTACCCATGTTCCAGATTACTTCTATAGTCAACATAGCGTCATAGTTGCACTTTATCTATGTATAGAGCAGTCTGATCGTCACTTGAAGCAAATTTAAACATCATACGGTAAATGCTAGTCAATAAAAAAATTAATCGTTCACACAAGAACAAACATGTAAGTATTTCTGTCTTTTCAAAATACGAGATGATGCTTGGGCCTTTTTTTCTTTATATTGATTTATATTGTTTGTTTTTCTTTTCTTTATTTTGCTTACTAATTTAAAAAGTTTATTGTTTTGTTCGTCTACAAGTGAAACTTAAGGGGGATGTCCGGCCACCTTAAGTGCAGTGAAAACAAAATGTAAACATTTCTTCAAATCGCTAAAATACATTATATTTTGATCAAATTTAAAGTCCTTATGATAAAGATACAATAAATATGCGTAATCGAATGTATGTTGTGCATATATAATCTATACTTTTGCAAAAAAATGTTTTTGATATGCTCCTTAAAACTGCGCAGCAACAGAATTCAACATAGCTTTAAAAATTCCAAAAAAATATACAAACTGTGCATTAATGTTTTTTCTAGAACCATTTGTTGAGAAATTGTCTAAATTTTGCACTTTTTAAATGATAATTTCAAATTCAAAACAAGGTACCGTTGTCTTCAAAAAGAGTGTTAAGAACCATGAAAGTAGTTGTTCATAAATAGCAACAAGTCTATTTTTAGCACAGAATTTTGTTTTCCAGACCTCTTCTTAATATGGAGGCACATAACAATCTTTAAATGTAGAAGAGAATTACAATTGCAAAATATTTCAAATAATATGAACACTTTTAAAAGAGGAAATGTGTTTTAGTGTGGCTTGAAGTAATACTTTTTAGTAATATTATCGATCAGTTGTTAAATAGTGTACGTATTGATATAAAAAAATCTTTAGATATGAGCACCATCAAAGTTAAGAATTAAGAGTTTGTAAAGTTGCCACAGATAACTTATATTATCCACAGGTGCTTGGGGTCGGGACCCCTCCCCTTTCCGTGTTCCGTACTCCAAGGGTTCTTTGACTTTTTTTATTAAAATATATTTCTATGACATATTCACAAAGTATTACTACTAAAAATCCAAAAATAAAGCTAAGATTAGCCTTTTATAAAAATCCATACCCTCTGATACTAAAACAGAAGCTTCTGTTTTAGTATCAGAGGGTATGGATTTTTATTAAAATTTATTTTAACAAAATAAAAATTAAACATATTTTTGACGGAAGAAAAATAAAAATAAAATTGTAATGGGATTTAAAAACAAGAGGCCCATGGGACACATCGCTCACCTGAGCACTGCGGCTAGCAAAAAGTAGAAATTGGATTATAATTAAAAAGGTTAGATCTAAAAGTAGTCCCGTGACCAACCATGGCTGTGGTATTTTTAGAACATGATTTTAAAGGAATTTTCCTATATATGTCCATGTAAAACTTTATTGGCCATTGTGGATCCACCCTACCCCCCCCCCCCCCCCCCCCTCACGGGTCATGATTTGAACAAACTTGAAACTGCCCTACCTGAGGATGTTTCCATATAAATATGACCATTTACGGCTTTGCTATTCTTATGAAGAAGATTTTTAAAGAATATTCCTATTTATCTATGTAAAACTTTGGTCGGTCATTTTGGCCCCGCCCTACCCCAGGGGGTCATGATTTGAACAAACTTGAATCTACACTACCTGAGGATGCTTCCATATAAATATGATCATTTATGCCTTTGCTATTCTTGAGAAGAAGATTTTTAAAGAATTTTCCTATATATTTCTATGTAAAACTTTGGTCGGCCATTTTGGCCCCGCCCTACCCCCGGGGGTCATGATTTGAACAAACTTGAATCTACACTACCTGAGGATATTTCCATATAAGTTTCATCTTTCCTGACACAGTGGCTCTTGCGAAGATTTTTAAAACATTCCGCCAAATTTTTATTAATTCCCAATTACTAGTATCTCCCCTTGAATGAGGGCATGGCCCTTCATTTGAGCAAACTTTAATCCCCTTCACTTAAGAATGCTTTATGGCAAGTTTTGTTGAAATTGGCCCAGCGGTTCTTGAGAAGAAGTCGAAAATATGAAAAGTTTACAGACGGACAGAAAGACAGACAGCTAGACAGACGGACGGCGGACAAAATGTGATCAGAAAAGCTCGCTTGAGCTTTCAGCTCAGGTGGAGCTAAAAAGTGAGTCGAGTCATTTGTAAATCGGGAGAGAGGGCACCCAAATATATTTATAAGAAGTGATCTTATAAGGCTAGTACATGTTCCATCACATACTTAGTAATGCAAAATTTTTTAATCTTTGGCACTATTTCTATTTTGAAAAACAAACATATGATTTTCGGGGGGGGGGGGGGGAGGGTAACCTCTCACTTTTTTGCGAAGATAGACATAGCATATGCAATGGACATTTTTTTTTTGCAAACAATTTGCTCGCTTCTAAATTTCAAAGAAACAACTCAATATATTTTATCAAGCTTCGTATGTTCAATGGGCGAGAGCTTACAACTTTGTCAACATAATGAGACATGGTGCATTTTTATGTCCAAACATTACTCCATACAATGTGTGGGTCATTGCAAACAATCTAGCTATTTATGTGAGGTGCATGAAGGAGATCCTATAACTGCCTATTTTTCCTATGTAACTGCTAAACAAAATAGACATATGTACTAACTTTTCGAATGTAAGATGTGTAATTAGAATTTGTTTTTCATGAACCGCATATTGTTTAACATTTTCAAATTAAATGCTAAGCATCCTCCTTGCAGTGCCCCATTCGAAAATAAATCCTATCAAAAAAAGTCCCACTGAAATACATATGTTTAGGACATTTTTATCTTTTTTCTTGAGTTTTAAAGAAACCAACAAATTATCAAGACTTGTTCCATGAAAAATTAAATATAGTCATGGTAATAAACTCATCTACCCACAGCAGATATATGCACATGCCAACCACGTGCTCAGTGGAATGATATTAAGGAGGAAACTCCAGCTATGAACAGAACAGTTTTTCCCGATTTGATGGAGTGGGGTTAAAATCGCGCTTTTTCATTAATCAGACGATGCGATGCAACAAATAAAAGTGGCAAGTTATATAACCAAATGATTATTACTTAGTAATTTCTTGTCTTGATGTCATTATGGTCGCATTTATTCTAAAATCAATGTTATTCGATCTCTGTGTGACGGAGGAATGGCGGACGAAATAAACAAATGGCCCCAGGAAGACACCCATATGAAAAATCCAATTTTCAAGAATTATGGATAATGACAAGAAAAAAGCGAAACAAATGGTTGTAGCCATATTATCAATGAATCAAAATAACACTATTTTCAATGCATTTTTCATCTCGTGAAAGCTGTGGCTGCGGAGTTCTAACGTGATTATTTTCCTCCTAATTAAAGCAAAATAAACATAATTATTTACTTATTTTGGTCTCTAACAGTAGGTAATGAGTGCATAAACACTTTGAGTAACTCTGGGCTAGGTTAGAAAAGTATTAAGCGCATTCTTGGTATTTCTTATTTTACACCAGACTAGATCCCATATGGCTTGTACATCCTCCTTAAGTAAGTAGAAATGTAATTTTACTGTAATGAAATATGAAGATTACGAACTTTATTCAGCTTAGAATCCATTTCATCGATCAAATCGGATGCAAAGCAAACATCAATATCGAAAAACATCAAAGGTGGGATCAGGTACCATTGAGAAGTAGGCATCCACTAAAAACCGGTCACACCTGCCGTGTGCTCCCTGTCGTGATCGAAAAATATCGTGAAAAGATCTGTGCCAATCACCATGTACAAATGGTCTTACAATAAGTATGAAAAGATCAGTTAAATGTAGCATTTTACCTAATGATAAGTTGTATTTGCTTACGATGTCAAAGTGTTTCATCAAATTGATTTCAACAGCTTGCCTCATTTTAGAAATTGTTAATTCATAAGGCATGCTCTTGCGTATTGAATCTAACTGAGAGACATAATCTCGAGATGATAAGGGTTTTTTTGTGTTGTTTAACGTCATTCTCGAGAATATTTTACTCATATGTTAACGACATCGAGAGCTGTGAATTTTCTCATATACTTGCCACCCAGGGCCATTGAGCAGGGGGGGGGGGTTTCTTGCCAACACCTATTGCGACACGGGAGCGCGGTTTATACAGTCTCATCTGAAGGACTGGTCTCCACGTACCACAGTGGGATTCGCACCCGCGACGTAAGGATCAACTCCTTACTTTGTGCCTCTAGAGAAGACTCAGCACCACGCAGACGACTTTGGTGATAAGTGTATATTGCTATACAAATACAAATACAAATACTTCATTGGCACAAACACAATTACAATAATTGGCAAAGGCCCACTGAAAATTGTTAAATTATGTTTACATAATTTTTAAGAATTGTCAAGTAATTGACTTTTAAGTTCAAAACAGTCTCTGATAAATTTAACAGTAACTTTCAAGACTTTTTGTATATTACTGTTTACATATAATTGTAACATATATTTCTCATTGCTAAGTAAGGGAAGTTGAAATCATCACGAACATTTTAAAAATTATGTTTCCTAGCCCTTCATGTACCAATGCCTCACTTTTGTCACTAGGATATCTTAAACATTTGAATATTTAAGTATTAACATTGTATTGATCGTATGTGATTTGTCAGATTGAAATCTAAATGCATTAAAGAGAGAATACGTTTTTCTTCCTTTAGATTTTGTAAATCCTATAGATCAACGAAATAGTGTCCCAGAAATAATTCGATGTGACATCTGTGGATCTTGTATCGTAAAAGTTTTCTGTGCCTTTTGTGATGTAAACCTCTGTAGGACATGCATTGGAACACATGTCTCGTCTGATATAAACAAATGCCACACATTTATCAGTTTGTACGAAGAAAGAGAAACTACCATTTTCCCTAGGTGTCACTCCCATGAAAAGAAAATTTGTGAACTTCATTGCAGGAAATGCAATTTTCCTGTTTGTACTGAATGCATTTTCGCAGAACAACACGAGAAACACAAATTTCAAACGATGATTAAAATATTCCAGGAAAAGCAGAATCAAGTAAAAGCTTATCTGAGAAGACTAGAAAAGGATTTCTATGAAAAATGCCACAATGAATTATCAGAAGTAGAAAAGCAAATAGCGGATTTCGATGAACGTTGCAATAAATTGAAAACAGAAATATCTGACCATGGGGAGGAGTGGTGCAAAGCAATTAAAATTGTTGTCAAAAAACTAACATCTCAAGTATCAAAAGTGGAAAACCAACACAAAGAGACATTAAATTCAAGCAAAGAAAAATTACAACAGAGTTTACACAAAGTGCAACAATACATGGAGCAAATCACTGGTATACTGAGATCAAACAATATTGCTAAACATTTAAATATTAATACAGACTTTGAACCAGAGTTTACGATACCTCCTAAATTTGACATAGTTTTACCAATATTTTCAAAGCTTTCAAAGCCAGAGGATTTAATTTCTGCAAGGTTTGGGTCATTGGCATTTCATTCAGATGAACCTACACCATCAATGATTAAAGATATCCTTTATAAACCTGAGGTCATCACCATGTTTAAAACACGATATGACTTTCATCTTTACAACTTGACAAGTCAAAGTAATATGCGAATCTGGACTAGCGGAGATCACTGCGTCATGAAAATGTTTAACTCTAACCAGGGAGTATATATCAAGTCGATCAAAACATTATCAGGACATCGGCCAGAAAGTATAGCAATAACGAAAACTGGACAGTTAGTTTATACTGACTACCATGATAGATCTGTGAACATTTTGAAAAATGGTAAATTTAGGCCTCTATACGAATTAGAAAACTGGATACCTCACGGTGTTTGTAGTACCTCTTCTGGTCATATCTTAGTTGTTATGGTTAGGGATGATTATAAACAATCAAAAGTTGTCCGTTATGTTGGCTTCAAAGAGAAACAAACCATTTTTTCCTATAAGGGTATCCCTCTATTTTCTTCTGGAGATTTTTATAGATATATTACTGAGAATAAGAACCTGGATATCTGCGTATCTGATCAAAGAGCAGGAGCAGTAGTGGTTGTCAATGATGCTGGGGAACTGAGATTCAGGTACACTGGTCATACTCGTGTTCCAAAAAACGAACCATTTGATCCAAGAGGCATTGCAACAGACAGTCGGAGCAATATCCTAGCTGCAGATATTATAAATCATTGTGTGCACATAATTGACAAGAACGGTCAATTCATTCGTTACCTAGATTGCGGCCTGATTAATCCATGGGGACTCTGTACGGATGAAAATGACTTGTTGTTTGTTGCTCAATATAAAAACAAAAATGTTGTTGTAATTAGTTTCATGCAATGAAACTTTATAAGCAATCAGTTGATAAACATCAATAGAAAATATTGAATTGTGTACTTTTTTACGAAACAGTTGTTGTCTTTTGAGGGTATATCTACAGAAGAAACTACTGTGAAATCACTAATTTTGTTTTCGAGGTATGGAAAGACCCACAATTTTTTGACAAACACGAAATGTAACAATTCTTATGCTTTATGACTGAAATTTTTTTTCAATCGTAAATTCAAATACCCTCAACAAGCCAATATTTTTTCCTCAAACCCTCAAAATTGGATCCAACGAAAAAAATGTGGATTTAAAGTATATGAGTCAAAGTATTATTTTAATATTAAAAAAATCCCCATGATATTGATGAATGGAATTTGTCTTCAGCTTTTTCTGAAGATTTTTACACTAAAATTGATAGGTGTAAGATATACACACTTTTCGATTAAATTGAGACTTTTTACACACTTATTTGTTCTTAACTGTCTAAAGGACTGTTCCTATATTCTCTTGATTTTGTACACTGAAGCTGATTAACACGGACAGACACTGATGATCATGCGATAGGAATATTATCTTTACACACACAGTACATAGATATATTAGATCAAAACACTACTTAAGCCAACAGCTGCATACAGGTAAGTCATTTTACATGTAATTGGTAAATCAGATAACAAAGAAGTGTGGTTTTCACTTGATGGTTGTCTGCATTGTTAAACAAGAGGCCCATGGGCCACATCGCTCACCTGAGCACTAAGGGTAGGAAAAAGTAGAATATTGCTCTTCATTGTAAAGTTTAAATCCAAAAGTAGTCCCATGACCAATCATGGATTTGCTATTTTTTAGAGAATGATTTTAAAGAATTTTCCTATATATATCTTTAAAAACTTTTGTCGCCCATTTTGGCCCCGCCCTACCCCTGGGGGGTCATGATTTAAACAAATTTGAATCTACACTACTTGAACATGCTTTCATATAAATATGATGAATTATGGCTTTGTCATTCTTGAGAAGAAGATTTTTAAAGAATTTTCCTATATATATATTTCTATGTAAAACTTTTGTCGGCCATTTTGGCCCCGCCCTACCCCGGGGGGTCATGATTTGAACAAACTTGAATCAACACTACCTGAGCATGCTTCCATATAAATATGATGAATTTTGGCTTTGTCATTCTTGAGAAGAAGATTTTTAAAGAATTTTCCTATATATTTCTATGTAAAACTTTGGTCGGCCATTTTGGCCCCGCCCTACCTCCGGGGGTCATGATTTGAACAAACTTGAATTTACACTACCTGAGCATGCTTCCATATAAATATGATGAATTATGGCTTTGTCATTCTTGAGAAGAAGATTTTTAAAGAATTTTCCTATATATTTCTATGTAAAACTTTAGTCGGCCATTTTGGCCCCGCCCTATCCCCGGGGGTAATAATTTGAACAAACTTTAATCTACACTACCTGAGGATGTTTCCCCATAAGTTTCATTTTTCTTGGCAAAGTGTTTCTTGAGAAGAAGATTTTTAAAATATTCCACCAAATTTTCATTAATTCCCAAATATCTCCCCTTGAATGAGGGCGTGGCACTTCATTTGAACAAACTTGAATCTACTTCACCCAAGGATACTTTGTGGCAAGTTTGGTTGAAATTGGCCCAGCGGTTCTTGAGAAGAAGTCGAAAATGTGAAAAGTTTACAGACAGACAGACGGACAGACAGACGGATGCCAGACAAAATGTGATCAGAAAAGCTCACTTGAGCTTTCAGCTCAGGTGAGCTAAAAAAAACCATGTTGGAAATACTCACATCTCATGAGATGATGATTTAAAAATCTTTATTTTATATTTAATGGTGTTCTTTTCTTTCTTTTAAGTACAATATTATTTGATTTAAAAATTTTTATTTTTTATTTAATGGTGTTTTTTTCTTTCTTTTAAGTGCAATATTATTTTTCATTTCAGAAATTTGAAACTATAACACCTTCTTCAAAAGTCTAGAGAATGTTTATTTTGTTTAGGGTATTGAGCAACAATTAATAGTATTATCACATGACTTCCCAAATTACATGCAGCTTTTACAAGATAGTCAATCTAGTAATGTACAATAAATAAGGACTAAAATATTTGATAACTCTTTAATATTCAAGATTTATTAATTTAAAAAATCCAGTTTCTTCAAAATGTTTAGATATGTGTGTTTCATATTTACTTCAAGAAAAGTAGGCCGTATCAAATATCGACATGTATATCCATGCTCAAAGTTGCGAGTGACACAATTTTCTTAGGGTTAATAAGAAGCACACTGCATTTTTATGTGGAAAATATATTTATACATTTATAGTATCTTTCTGCCTGAAAATAATTAAATGTTATTCACATATTTATACATGATCTAGTGGGTTAGGCGCCGAATACCCCCCGGTATAACTTGCTTTTTCACATATTATTCACATAATATAAATTGACTTAGAATTGAAGACATTGTAAATCCCTAAACCTTGAATGAATTCCTTTCATAAATCAAGTGAAGAAATGTTGTAAATCAAAGTTTCATGTTAAAAAAATTGAATGTTTTGTAGTATGCACTATGGAACACTGTAAACTATAGTTAACCTTAGCTAATTTTTGACGAGGATTCACAATATTATATAACTTATTAGTCCATCGAGTAAAATCAAAAACAAATTGTTATAATTGAATGTTTTTTCCCAGATGGCAATTCATAAAGCAACTCTGGACTACCTTGAGGGTTCTGGATATATGATGTCATGTGACCAATGCAAAACTGCCAGGGTACAGCTGTACAGTGAAATTTGTCGAGTCATCCTCTGTAAATCGTGTATTTAGGAGCATGTTGCATCAGAATTGACCAAGCCACACACAGTTGTAGGGGTCAGTCATAGAAAAACCCCTACAGACTTCCCAAAGTGTTCTGTCCATAAAGTAAAGTTATGTGAACTTCTCTGCAAGGATTGTTTCGTCACTGTCTGTACCGAATGTATTTCATCTAAACACAAGAAACACCGATTTCAAACATTATTCACTGTATAAACATAAACAAGTCTTAATATGAAGATTTTTTTAAGAGTGAGCAATACGTTAACAATTCCCAGAATAGCAGGACATGGTTTTTCCCAGATTACCAGGACATGGTAATTCCCACAATATTAGGACATGGTTTTTCCCAGAATGGCAGGATCAGGACATGGTTATTCCCAGAATAGTAGGACATGGTTATTCCCAGAATAGTAGGACATGGTTATTCCCAGATTACCAAGACATGGTAATTTGTATTCCCAGAGTAGCAGGTCATGGTTATTCCCAGAATAGCAGGACATGGTTATTCCCAGATAACCAGGACATGGTTATTCCCAGAATAGTGGGACATGGTTATTCCCAGAATAGCAGGTGATGGTTATTCCCAGATTACCAGGACTTGGTTATTCCCAGAATAGCAGGACATGGTTATTCCCAGAAAAGCAGGACATGGTTATTCCCAGAATAGCAGGACATGGTTATTCCCAGAATAGCAGGACATGGTTATTCCTAGAATAGCAGGACATGGTTATTCCCAGATTACCAGGACATGGTTACTAGTATTCCAAGAATAGGAGGTCATGGTTATTCCCTGAATAGCAGGACATGTTTATTTCCAGATTACCAGGACATGGTTATTCCCAGAATAGCAGGACATGGTTATTCCCAGATTACCAGGACATGGTTCATAGTATTCCCAGCATAGCAGGTCATGGTTATTCCCAGAATACCAGGACATGGTTACTAGTATTCCCAGAATACCAGGACATGGTTATTTCTAGAATAGCAGGTCATGGTTATTCCCAGAAAAGCAGGACATGGTTATTCCCAGAATAGTAGGACATGGTCATTCCCAGATTACCAGGACATGCAAGTTTTTTTTTTTATTTATGACAATTGCAAGATACTTTATATACAGATTGTAATGATAACTTAAAAACTGCAAGCTTCAGACCTGAGAAACGGTTGCATTTACAAATACTTGACAGCTTTAAAAGAGAAGAAAACTATAAGTAACTATAAACTATAAGAAAACTATACATTGAAATTGCAATGTTAATACTTTTATAAAAATAAATATCTGAACGGCTTTAGTAAAGTTTTAAAATATATACTGGTGTAAAAAAAACTTTCTTAATTATAAATTTATAATCCACAATATGAACCTTTGTCATTATTTATATTATTCCATAATTTGTTTTATTTTTGTTGATCTTGAACCTTGAATAAGCATATTTAGTTGGAACAAGTAATAATATTATACAGAAAATATTAACTTCAAATCTGTGGCCATACACCTTTACCTTACATCTCAAAAACCTTAAATTTCGTATTTATAATGGAGTACAACATTTACCGCTTTTTGGAAGGTGATACTGCTGATTCAGCAATAGATATGCAAATTTGTTTAATTTTTTTTTTTTTTTTTTTATACATATTATTGAATTCATTTCAAAAGAAAATGTACCTGAGAAGTTTGAAGAGTTTCTGTGTCGCGACAAAAAAGAAATCGCCGAAAAAAAATAGGGGACTGTCGGGAACCGGGAGTCGGGAAGTCTAGATTTACCGCTTGCACGTTTGTAAAGTTTTTTTTCGTTTGTCGTGTTTTTTATTTACGTTTGTACTGCAAACATGATCGTTGGTTTTGCATTCATATATGTTCGTTTCGTACGTGGTCGTTGTTTTTGCTTAAATGATTATGCATTGTATTTGTATATCATTTGTTAAGTTTTTATGTTCATTGAAATTAAAATAATTCTTTGTTTTCTCATTATGGTAATTTTTGCCCTTTCCGCTGCCTATAGAAACCGCTATAGATTATAGAAAAAAGTGCATTTAAGCAATTTATACACCGTCTCTATACGTATAAATAGATCTGTGTCATTGCCTGTCATGGACACAACTATATGTGTAGAAAGGACCCAAAGATACTTTTCTATACAAATGTTCAGCTATGATATGATGAGATTGCCTTCGAGTCACCCTTTTTTTGTAAAATATATGCCTTCCATTAAACCAAAATTTGAATTTTAAAGATGTAATTGTTGTAGTAACATTTTCGACATTATTCTATCGTACTGTATAGTAAAAACGTCGTTTTTGGCTCGTTTTCAGACAAGGTTTTGATTTAAAAATATAAGTAACTTTTAAATCGTGCAGTATGTAAAAATAGAATTGATTTGAAATAAATCTATGTGAAAAAATTAATATGTTTTCGGGTTCATTTCCTCGTAATTTTATTTAAGGAATGAAGCTAATTTCAACTTATGTTATCCGATATAACATAACCGCGACGCGGTTTATAAACAAGAGGCCCAGGGGCCACAGCGCTCACCTGAGCACATCGGGCTTGAATTTAACCCCCCCTCCAGGTGTTCATCATTAGAACAAACTAGAATCTACATTACCTGAGGATGATTCCATATAAATATCACTAATCATAGCTTTGAAGTACTTGAAAAGAAGATTTTAAAAGGTTTCTCTATATATCCCTATGTAAAACTTGGGTCGGCCATTTTGGCCCCACCCTTGCCACGGGGGTCATGATTTGAACAAACTTGAATCTACACTACCTAAGGATGATTCCACATGAGTTTCATCTTTCCTGGCTCAGTGGTTCTGGAGAAGGATTTTTAAAGATTTTTCTTATATATTCCTATGTAAAACTAGGGTCGGCCATTTTGGCCCCACCCTTGCCCCAGGGGTCATGATTTGAACAAACTTGAATCTACACTACTTGAGGATGATTCCACATGAGTTTCATCCTTCCTGGCCCAGTGGTTCTTGAAAGGAAGATTTTAAAAGATTTTTCTTATATATTCCTATGTTAAACTTGGGTCGGCCATTTTGGCCCCACCCTTGCCCCAGGGGTCATGATTTGAACAAACTTGAATCTACACTACCTGAGGATGATTCCACATGAGTTTCATCTTTCCTGGCCCAGTGGTTCTTGAGAAGAAGATTTTTAAAGATTTTTCCTATATATTCCTATGTAAAAGTTGGATTGATCATTTTGGCCCCACCCTTGCCCCGGGGGTCATGATTTGAACAAACTTGAATCTACACTATACGAGGATGATTCCACATGAGTTTCATCTTTCCTGGCTCAGTGATTCTGGAGAAGAAGATTTTTAAAGATTTTTCCTATATATTCCTATGCAAAACTTGGGTCCGCCATTTTGGCCCAACCTTGCCCCGGGGGTCATGATTTGAACAAATTTGAATCTACACTACCTGAGGATGCTTCCACATGAGTTTGACCTTTCCTGGACCAGCGGTTCTGGAGAAGAAGATTTTTTATTAAATTCATGATTATCTCCCCTTGGAAAAGGGCGTGACCCTTTATTTGAACAAACTTGAATCCCCTTCACCCAAGGATACTTTGTGCCAAGTTTGGTTGAAATTGGCCCAGTGGTTCTTGAGAAGAAGATGAAAATGTGAAAAGTTTACGACGACGACGACAACGCCAACAACGACAACGACAGACAACGGACAAATTTTTATCAGAAAAGCTCACTTGAGCCTTCGGCTCAGGTGAGCTAAAAAGCGTAAACTGTCCCTAGTTTTGTTATATAGGATGACATAAGTTGGAATTAGCTTCATTCCTTATAATTTAATTTCAGTGTAGACAATGAGACAATATTTCCTCCGGAAAAAGCTTTCAATTTGAGCATTATTTTAAAAGTAACGTTAAGCGGAGTGATACGTTTTTGACGTAACTCATTGTGACGTAGGCAAGTTATGTTATACAAAATATTATATGTTCCTCTGAATGATTCAGCCAATGAAATTGCTTGATACAAGTGAAATTAAATTATCGTAGATTATTGCTATCATATTGAACAATAGAGCATTTTTAAGAACGACGTCATAAAATATTGCAACGTCATGCTTGACGTCGTGAATATCGAGCCGGTATACAGAGCAGAAAAAAATTATACTGATTAAAAAGAAGGAAATTCATATCTATCTCATCATAATTCAATAAACCAAATTCTCGCAAAAGGCGTGAACCAACAATCTGTCCTTTAGTTTCTTTCTTTATATTTCTTAATGTGCTGATTTCTTACCGTTTCAAGGCACTCAAATCAACGATAACTTCTGAATGAATTTCCGCTACCGGGCTAATTATCGTCCCGGTGTAACGTTGAATTTTGACTCGGGTTGAAAATTGACCCGGGGGTCATTTTTCAACGTTGAATACTGATACCAAAGGTGTTGAATTTAGACCCTAATCCGTTGAAAACTGAGCCGGGTCGTGGAATTTTGATCATGAAACCGGTTAGAAATTCAACAGCATAAAAACACATAATTATGATTGGGTTTTCTCTACTGTGATTTAATTCATAGGTATGAGGCCCCTTTTTGGTATTTACTGCAAAAAGTAATATCCCCTATTTGAATAAGTGATATCACCTGTTCCAAGAGATGATATCACCTATTAGATTTGAATTTGTGATATCACCAATTCGAAAAGGTGATATCACTTATTCGAATTGGTGATATCGCCTATTCGATTGGGTAATATCACCTTTTCCCGTCGAACAGCTGTAGTTTTTTTTCCTTACAAATTTAATTTATTTCACTTATATATCATGTATACAACAAGAAAATCGTAGAAAACGCATGGAAACTAGGTAGTCCGAATTTTCTTGATTCCAGTGGTAATCTACGAGGTTTGTCCAAAAAGTTCGTGGACAATGGCGTTTTTTGTGAAAATAAATGGTTCTATATAAATCTGTTGTCAAAATATTTCTTATGAAAAAACAAGTCAGTATGATTTAGTTTTTATTAATGGAACGTAATATTTTTGTAAAAATCGGGGTCCTTAGAGGTCGCAGATAGTGCGCACGAACCAAGGTTAAAATGATGTAAACTCTGATGTAAAGAGTTCGGATTAAAATGATTATTTTACTTATAAAACAAAAAAAAAAATTAATAAAAATTTAATGTAACACAAATTAAGAGGTTGTTATCATTTTATGATATCTTAAATATATCGCTTACTATCTAGACAACGAAAATACACAAAGAAAACCTGAGCAAGCACGTGTCAAAACTCAACAGAAAAAATGACGTCGCCCGTCGGCACAGGGCAGAGTCCGGTCAAAAAATTAAGTTTTATAACGGTTGAAACGACGTAAGAGACAAAATATTTGTTAAAACAACTCAAAGTTATTTAAATATATTGAATGTTTCGATTTGGGATTCATATATACGATTTTTCAACAGTGTGTACAAATTCGAAGACACTGTCTACCAGAATTTAAAAACACATATAATTAACTGTAAATGGGGATTTCTATTCATGAAGTTGTTATAAATCTAGCGCAGCGTCGGACTGGGCTGTTCAGTTTGGATATACAAACTGTTAATTTAGATGGCGCTCGTAAATTTGTGTGTATTGTTTTGAATTTTAAAAATTAAAAAACTTATAATCTATACTTAAAGATTATTGCTAGCACTTCGAAGTGCGTTGTGCCTTAAAAAAATGCATTGTGTGTCCATGAACATGTGTTAAGTCAAAATCCAAACGTTTGACGTTATAATGAAGCGTAATGTCAGACTGCTCCGTGCGCACAATCTGCGATCTTTAAAGACCCCAATTTTTACAAAAATATTAAGTTTCATCAATAAATATTAAATCATTCTGACTTATTTTTTCATGAGAAATATTTTGATATACAATAGATGCATATAGAACCATTTGTTTTAACAAAAACGTCATTGTCCACGAACTTTTTGGACAACCCTCGTATATATATTATAGGTAGCATTCAGTATTATACAATTATGGACTCTTTTGGTGTTGAATATGGTTTGTTATTCACCAGAATAATATTCATATTGACCGAGGCGAAGCCGAGGTCAATATGGATATTTTTCTGGTGAATAACAAACCATATTCAACACCAAAAGAGTCCATAATTGTTTTATTATATAGTCGGGATTTGTATAGATAAGACATTGAAGGCTGTATGACGAAACCATTTTCATTTGCGATCTTCCATTGTTGAAAATAAAAAAAATCTCCAGATTATTGTTTGTAACCTCCGTGTTTTCCTTTCCGAGTTTGGCTATGTGTAAGACGTCCAGATGTTAAAAAATAATCCTGAAAAAGGTTTGAATTATCGTTTTCCTGCTCAGATACGTAGCTCGCTGCGGCCGTTGCAACCATTGTTTACAATGTTGTTTGATATTTTGATTGTGACGTCACAATGCCGTTGACCCTCCGGTGAATACGGCCTAAAATCCGGTGAATATGTAGTGTTATGAACTGTTTGCGTTTGTAAAGATTATATAGGGACTATAAATAGACTATATAATTAAATAATGATTGTTGTAAGAAACTCAAACAGGTAATATCACCTATTCGAAAAGGTGATAGCAGTTATTCAAATAGGTGATAGCACCTACTAGTATTTAGCAGGAAAAGGTGATATCACCTTTTATTCTAAGCTCTCTGATTGGCTCAAACTTGATCACATGATTAAGTATAACAGCATAAAGACTTGAGTTACTATTTATAGAATCTGAAATGCATATTGACTTCATGTTTTTTTTCTTGTGATCATATGCTATATTTGAGGAGTCCTTTTAGAAAATTTCAATAAAGTGAATGATATCAAATAGTATTGATTTCTCAATTAAAGATAATGCAGAGTATGACTTGATGTTTCTGAAAAAAAATTACTACAACTTGTATTAATATTTTTTAATGTTCCGTAATTGATGAGACGTAACAATGCTTTAAAGTCTTGAATTAGGATCTACATGTACTTTATATTAAAACATAATGGATATCTTTGTCAAAAATTGATACGAGACATAATCAAATAATTAAATTAGTATTCTGAATAACTAAATCCTCTATAATTACTCCATCAATATATAAAACGAAACACGTTTATTTAATATTAAACAGCAACAGCTTAATTTGTGCTGATCTCTAGTCTCTAAGTCTTGAAGAGAGAAAACTTGTGCCTTATTCCCATATTTTCAAATTTTGTTTTGTCAATCTATGTGATAAAATGATTCATATTCGATAATAATGTTAAACTTTACATTCCTATTTAATTGAGTTTACAACCCATTTTAGTTTAATTTGTCATATTTCCAAGAATGCAATCATGGCAATTATTGAAAAAGAATTTTAAAAAAAACATCGCATAGGAGATCATAGAGATAAAATTATGTAATAAGATGAGAAGTTTATCGAATAAGAATCGTATTTTTTCGAATAGAAATGGATGCTAGTATGTTTTCGATCAACAACTTTATTGCATATAAACCAAATAATTATCGAATAAAAAAGATAAAATTATTGAATAGGAATGACAAAATTAGCGACTAGCAATCGATTGTTTTAAATATTAATGACATCGAATAGGAAACGCGTGTTTTCAAGAGAAAAATATGTAAATTTTCTGATATATGAATCATATTGTCACATTCCCTGTAATTGGAATAGCAATTTATCGAATACAAATTACAAATAATGGAATAGAAATAACAAGTAATCAAATAGGAATCACATTGTATAAAATAAGATTTTTTTTTAGAATAAGAATAATCTCATTCTCAAGGTTATGGTCCGAAAGCGATCAATTTTTAAGCCGAGACAAGCTACTGACAAATAAGTTAATTGTTACAGGGATTTCAGCAATTTATTTAAAGTCAGCATTACTTACATGCTATGGTCGCTATAATATTGCTCTTTTTCACAAATATAACCTATCATTGGAATCATTTTGGTCGATGTGTTTCATTCTAATTTTTAGGCTATTAATTCTGTTATTTTTATACTGAACTTGACTAGATGGGATGTTCCACCCGCCTGATCAATATATATAGGGCTCACTTTCTAGCAGCAGATTTTAAAGATTTTTGTTTTATGCCCTATTCGTTGTTTTGTAGTTATTTGTGGATGCCATGGATTTTGGAAAGTATTTTCAAAATAAAGTTGTCATGCTTGAAGATAACTGAAATCGTGCACTTATCAAAATGTACATATATACACGGGGTGATACTGTATGTTTATTTCTATTATTCTTGAAAAGGGTAAAAAATTGAAACCAAAATGTAAATTAAGTGATATTGCATGATGAATCCCGTAAAACAACTTCCCAGCTAAAAAAAATGTTCAAACTTTGAGGTGGGGTCAATATTCAACAGGGTCAATTTTCAACTTATTGACGTCATCAGGTGTAAGAAAAAATTTTTCAAGCTGTTGAAAAATGACCCCGGGTATAAATTCAACAACTTTCGGTCTCAATATTCAACGTTGAAAAATGACCCCGGTTCAATATTCAACGTTGAAAAATGACACCCGGGTCAAGTTTCAACTAGGGTCAATATTCAACGTTACACAAATACATAAATACATGTATTAATGCATTCAGTGGATATATTGAAAATGTTTTTATTTAAGTTTACATAGAGGCAGAAATTAACTAATTTAAATCTTAACTTGATTTTATTTTATAAGGATAAAAAAAAACGTACAGGAAATTTTTAGAGAAGTAAATGGGACGCAAATCTAAACATTTATTTTATGTGGCATAATCAACTGGCAGATTTTATTCTGTTCTTAGACTTTCAATGTACGTATATAACATTAATTCTACTGAATGAACATGGAAAGCTACGAAGCGAATAAAATAGGTACATGTAACTAACAACAACGTATGCCCTGACTTACACAGGCAATTGGGATATCGACCCCCCCCCCTCCATTTTTCTGGGTTTTTTCCTATTTTGGATTTTTATATACGTACATATATCGCATGTTATTAATAATTTTAACCTTTTATCTCTTTACGCTATTTTTTAAATATATAGTTTTCGACTGATACATAAAAAGAGATGATTTGCAATTTGTTTTAATTCTCGTCGTCTGCCTCTTGATCTTGCGTCTTCAGTTGATCACTATCTAAAGCGTAAGAAATGGAATATGCAGACACCAATAAATGTTACACGTTCTTTTCAGATTTCCATTTTATTTTCTATATGCCTTCGATAAGTAAATATTTCGATTAAATCACCCGCATCTAGGGTGAAGTTAAAATAAAAAAATAGGAAAAAATTTACTCATCCCCGGCTTTAGCAAGGAAAAAATTGAACGGAAGAAGGGTTCGTATCCTACGTGCCTGTGGTTATTTACAAGAGGTCAATGCCGCTTACAAAATATATTTTCTAAATGTTTCATTAGTATTAGTGCCTTAGCAGTTTTTAACTTGTGATCAACCTGTATATATGTTTTTACAAAGGTTAAACTTTTAATGTTACCAATGCATTTTTGATGTTTAATATAATGACTTCTTATTGATTATAATGAACTTTTAAAACAAATAAGGCAAAATAAAAATTACATGGGGAAAACATACTGTTTTATGGAAATAAGACTTTATCAAATTTTATTTATTCAATGCAATTTTTAAAATATGGAATTGAATTTTCAAACACATTCATTTTTCTAAATTTTGCCCGAGATTAGCACATACCGTTTCATAATTGAATTCGGTATGCACTAAAATTTCGCTGTATTTTCGCCATCAAATTCGCAACTGAATAATTATTCATTATAATTTCAAAAGAATACATGCCCACACTTATTCAAAAAATTGTTTATTCGTTAATTATAAATGGTTTGGCTATTCGTTATATATAAATGGTATGGTCGTACATATTGATAAAGTAAAAACACGTTCTGAAAAGCAGAGGAAATTCTGAACGATACAGTCGAATTACTTTTAAAAATTTTTAAAGTAAATTTGCAGTGATTATTTATAGGTTTTCTTGATTGAGTTACCGCATTACAAAAGAAACTTCAGACCAATAAAATATTTTTAGAGTTCTTTGAACATATAAATTTTAAGCAATTTTTTTAAAATCAATTAAATGACTTCGGTACGATGTTATGTTTGACTTACAGTGCTAACATAATTCTTGAGCCATGGTGCTATAGAAAAGACATATTTAAATATTTTTTCTAAAAAAAATGATTCAATGTATTTCATTGCAACTAACAATTAACTGTTATATGGAAGTGTGAAAAAAAATTATCTGTCTTTTTCCGTCATACGTTAAGTCCGGTGAGAGTCTAGGAGATATTTGATTATGCAAGGCCTAGCCCTATTAATTAAGTGCTTTAATTTTGAGAAATTAAAGGACGGTAGAATTGTTGTGTATAGATTTTCTAATTATCACAGATTTTACTGTGTCAGCAATTTTTTTACTGTGTCTCAAGCATAAAATTTGAATCGTCACCGTGTCAGAGAAAGTTTTACTGTGTCGGGAGCAACACAGTAAAACAGCTCATGAAGAACCCTGCAAGTTGTACTTATTCATTTCAGGAAAAATATCTGATATATCCTGACTACCATTTTTGTAACGTCATAGAACATCATTTGTAAAGGATATTTAATCTTGCATACTCGATGAATCCCTCTTTGTAGTTCATTTCGTAGCACCCATTAAGAGCCAAATACGTCTCCAGTTGTAATTCCAGTATATTCACTCAATAATTCATACAACGTGGGGTGGTGTTTATGGTTCCTTTGTTTGATAGTATTTTTTTTCAATTCATACCATTGGTTCATACGAGATGTGTTATTCAAATACACAACTTATAGACAAGAGAATCATCCTATCTGTATCAAATACACTGAATACTATTATATTGAATTACGGAAGTACGTTACGGAAGATAATATGAGTTTTTATAACTATTTCAGTAAACTCGATACTTCTTTTGTTCCCAGTAGTTCCACCTCGTGCAAGAGATCACCTCACCATCCGTGGCTTCCGCCTACTCATACTTTTGTACTTTAGACATAAATTATATTATTAACAAATAATGTATACAGGGTTATTTTCGCCCCATGATATTTTCGCCCTGTTGCACTTGCAATCAATTTTGTTCCGTTTTAAATTCGCCCAGTTTTATATTCGCCAAGTTCTTGTTCTGTTCTACAGTCTTTTGTCCAATATCAACATGGATTCCTCTTGTGTCAATAGTAATATTTATTGATTTTTTTCAGTTCTCTAATGTATTTGATGGGTTCTTCCTTGTAAACGCTTTCAGATTTGTTTTGCTTTCTTGAATTTTTGCACGACGTTAGAGAGGTAATGACACGCAAAAAACTTTCCAAGATAACATAATATGTCATGACAAGACAGGAAGGTAAATCGAAATTGCTTTGAATAGGAATTATTTCAGATCAGGAAAAAAGTAATAAATCATGAAAACCTGTAATCTTTGAAACAAAACCGTCTAGAGAAAATAATGTATATATCGTATTTATCTTATCTCATGAATATCGTATTTATCTTATCTCATGAATAGCGTTGATGGAAGATTCTTAGATTTGATCCACCGTGATGTTTCCTCCAATAGTGGGATGATTTGTCTTGTAGACAGGTAATTTCTTCTTGCAAAAATTTGCTGGAAAAGTGTGAGTTCTTGTTTGAAATTAAATTAAACCCCTTTTTTATTTTGAAGGAAAACATAAATTTGTAATTTTTAACATTTTGTTTGTCAGAGTTTTTGCTTATTCGATAGTATGTAGGAAAACTTTAATGTAGTATTAGTCAACGATACGTTTGACAATTTGATTTTGTGTAATAGTTATTAACTAGGGCCTATGATAGTTAACTTAAGAAAATTATCATTTATATTTTTTTGTATGCATTTTGCTAGGGTTTTTGAAGTTTCGTTTAAAACCACAGGGGCCGGAACATGTTGTATTTGATTTATATACATAATCACTATATCTATACATTTAGATCTTTTTTTGTATATGTTACAGTAAATCAGGAATTTCATGTATTTCCTAAACCATCCAGTAAATACGTGTATTTACTGGCCAATTTAGGAAATACATGTAAATACTGAATAGCTAGGAAATTCACGTATTTACTAAAAATTATAGTTAATTTTACACGTTTTTACTGAATCAAGCTGGATGATTTTACACATACTATAAAATATCCCGTATGTAAACAAATACTTGTATAGTCTAGTATAAATGCTTTAATTTTGATGTTGCATATATGAGAATCGCTTCAAGAAAGCTGATGATGTAAAATGTACATTAATTTCCAATTCTGGGCAAGATTCGCACAGTCGGTGCATTGTATTTTTAAAATTCCATTTAAGGTTCATTTGCGCTCTGCTTACTCATATTAAAAGTTGCTTTAACTCTTATGATTTTCCAAAGAAAATGTATTTTGTAAGTAAAAAAAATACAGACAACTAGATCATAGCATGCAGGGCAAAATTAAACAAAAAAGACATTTCAACTTGACAAATTGTATACAAGTACTTTTATTAAGTAAATTCACGCCCAATAGAAATATATCTTTTGGAAGAATGCTTTCCACATGTGTTGAAAACTTTTAAGTAAAAGAATTTTAAAAATATACATTTTCTTCATTTAATCAATTTTTTTTTTTAAAAAAGTTCTCAGGACAATAACCCTTTTTAAAACGGATTCCCTGATATACACAATTCAAATATATTTATGAGAGAGTAATTATTTTTGGAGCTTTCAATATCAGATGTATTTAAACCAGATTTTAATAATTTTCTTTATTAGAAAAATGAAAGCAGTGTTTCATCCTTTTAAGTTTTGGTAATATTCACACAGAATGATTATCTTAATTTTATAAATGAATAAAGTTTTATTCAAAATGTTATTTATTTTTTTTTTTTATTTATACAAAATTTTATTCACATAAGTGAATGGGAGTGGACAGCAGGCAAAGCCTATTTTAGCCCTCTCCCTACAAGGTCAAAATGAACACACAATATATAGATATAAAATAAATAGACAAACATAGTAACAAAAACAAAATAACAAAAACAAAAGAGAAGAAAAAAAAAAGTAGAAAGAGAAAATGTTATTAATTGTCATGTTGTTCTAACAGATATAAACATTGAATTGACTGTGCATCTGATCATATTGTATGATTCATATTTTAGATAATCTCACCAATCAGTAAATACTTGTAAAATGTATTTAAAAATTCAGTTAATACGCGTGTTTCCTAACTGAAATCAGTAAATACACGTATTTTCTAAGCAGAATAGGAATTTCATGTATTTCCTAAAATTCAGGAAATACATGAAAGTCCTGATTACACATATTTACTGTAACATATACATACAGTAATTATGAAAAATCAAATATATCATGTTACCGGCTCCTGTGGATAGATTAACAGTTTTCACTTAGATAAATGCTAGGCCTCTGAGCTCGAAAAGGTTTTGCTACTTTAATATTTTGGTCTAAACATGTATAATATGCATACAGAATTTTGAAAATATTTGTTTCTTAATACCTTAGGCAGACAATATCTATTGTCAGACATACCAATCCTTGAAATACAAGACGTGATTCACCATAATCAAGATCGATCGATGACATAAATTTAAATACTATTTAAAGGGTACACTATCCAATAGAATTTTCGTTTTCTATAATGTGTATTTAAACATACATGCGTTGAATAAACTATCAAAATGCTATTAGAGGACCAGAAGTCTCGTGATGCTAAGACTAAATCCTGGAACCTAATACCGAAGGACAATGATGAACATGATGAACTATCTTCCATTTTTCATTTATTTATTTGGATTTTCAGGAATTGACAATGTTAGAACATTTTCTTTAAAAGATGAACAAAAACTACACACGACATTGATGACGGGGTATAATAAGGATTTAAGTCCGGGTAAGTACAGAGACGATCCAGTAGATATTACTGCAGTGCGTTTTTCTCTTTACTACATCAAAGAATTTGAGGAACATACTGGAAAATTCACTGTAAATGCCGGATTTTTCATAATGTGGAAAGATGACAGACTTATTTGGAATTCAAGCGACTACAATGACACTATATCGACAAAATTCCCCCAGAACAAACTTTGGCTCCCAAACCTTTTGAATACGAATCCCTACCATGAAGTCACGATGTTAGGGAATGAACTCTCGGCAGTTCTGGTGGACCATGAAGGGAACTGTGGTTGGATAACGAAGCAATCATTTGCAGTTGTTTGTGACACTGACATCACAAAGTATCCATTTGATATCCAATTTTGCACACTCGAGTTTTCGCTCCAGGAGTTTTCTTACTTAATGATTAAAACAGAATCTTTGGAAGTATTTTTCGAGAATTACAAAGAAAATGGACTGTGGCAAATTGTTAATTACACAACTGAAATAGAACAAGATTCAATCTTGTTAATTGAAATAAAAATAATAATAGGATTACACCTTGAAAGAAGAACAACGTATTATTTCGCAAGTCTGTTCATTCCAATTTTCTCTCTCGCATTTTTGATGGGTTTTGTATTTCTCTTGCCCCCGGAGTCTGGTGATAGGGTGGGGTTTTCGACAACCGTGATGTTATCAATCGTAGTCTATATGACAATAATACAAAACCAATTACCCGAAGCTTCAGAGCCGAACATATCTATTTTGTTTTATATCCTTACGAGTTACATATCGAATGGAGCAATTTCAACGGTACTTGTAATCGTAAGCTTACGAATGTATAATGGGTCATCAAAACCTGTTCGGCTGTTTTCGCGTTATCGTTGTTTCGTTAAGTGTTTCTGCAAAGCTGAGGAAGTAACTTGGAGAGATGTTGGAAGAGCCTTTGACAGACTCTGCTTCATCATGTTTTTAGTCAGTTTTATTTTGTCTTTGACTGTATATTATTATTTGGTTCTAGCGTAATACTGTTTCTAGACAGTAACTGTATATATCTTAAAACCAGGAACTGTTCGAACCAGACTTTTATTGTTTATATTAATACATAGCATTCAATATGTACAAAATAGGACATAATTTTGCTATTTCTGTCTTAACCCTATGATAACTAGCAACACCTTACTTATACTGTATCTTTTAAAAAATTCCGTCATTTGGATTTTATTTTTGTGTCTTTAATAAAAATTTTTTGATTTGTTTTGTTGTTTTTCTTTTCCGTTCGCTGTTTGTGCATGTGTGACGTGAAATGATTACAATGTGTAAAACTCTTCAGAGTTTTAATTAAAATGCCATAAAACTACATGTAAATCATGCACAAAATAGTTATATTAAAAATGAGCTTATTTTGTAAAGAGGTACATTCCCAATATGATTAAAAGTATGTGACAGCAAAAAAGTGCAGTTAAGCAATACACCATCTTTATATGGAAAATGTTATAGCCTAACTGTAAAACAACTACATGTGAATTGCTACGATGCGAAATGTAATAACAAGGCAAAATTTTAAAGACTGGGATTAAATGTATTTTGCGTTAAAATCAGTTTACTTCAATATCAACGCAGAGGATAATAACGCAAAAGGTTAAAAGAGACTTTTTAGGGTAATAACATTTTGCGTTATTTACGGAATCACTGTGTAGTTAGTATAGTATGCAAGGGACATCAACAATAGTGGGAAACATGGGCTAATTTATGCATAACGAGCTTCGCCTGTTATGCAAATTATCCAATGTTTCCCACTATTGTTGATGTCCCTGGCATACTACACTAACTAGACAGTGATTCCCTATATTTCCATTTCATTGTGAAATAAAATTATAGATTTAGACTTAAAATGCAGTCATAGATTTAAATTACACGAGGATTCCCATCCCAATTTCAATAGTCATCGCCTACTGACGTCAAACACAATGGCAGCCGCACGAAATTTACATGCCTATTTGGCCTCCTTAGCGTCAGCTCCTGACCTATTGACCTGCCTAATTTACATTCCGGTAAAATTATCAAGAAAAGAAGTCCGCTAACTTTCAAAGAGTAATCACAGAAAGAAAAATAAGAAATGGAAATATTACATTTTGCGTCGAATTCAGCGCAAAATGATATAATGCAAATGTAATAACCGAATTTTGGATTATTACATTCTGCGTTATTTCTGTAATGACGTCGACGTAAAATGTATTTACCCCAGTTCATTACATTGTCCATTGTTATTACATTTTGCGTTGTAACAGTGCATAAGGACCTAAACTCTATCCATATCTTCAGCTTTGATATCATGAACTTTCTTTTGAGACTCGTTTTGGTAAAATTATGTCACCAAGATTTACCGGATATCCATTTTCACTGTGTAACGTGAAGCGGTCACCCATCCAAGGGTTAAAGTAAAGTTCCTTATATACTGTCCGCTACACTTCCCCCCGCTCAGGGAGGCTTCGACCCGAAGCTTAGCATGAGTTCTTTCTAAGTATCTGTGCCTCTTCAGCTACGGCAACCAATGCCATTCCCGGACACGAAGTCCGTACCTGGACACAAAGTCCTAGTCTTAGAGCTTCCTGAAGTAGGTCGGGACCTGATTTCAGATACGGCAACCACTGCCGTTCACAGAAATGATGTCTGTATATAGACACTAAGTCCTAGGTCTAAGACTTCCTGAAGCAGGACACCAGACACCCAGAGTCACTACGCTGCCACCAATTTTGTAACGTGCAACGCGGCCAAGCTTGTGTGTTTGGTGATATGTCTTGTGTCACCGAGGCGTTACACTTAGGTTCGTTAACCTGTTAACTCAGATTTTTGTTGATTAATACGATTATAATCAAATATATACAATAACACTGGGGTTTCTTCTTGATTGGACAACCACTAACTGTGGTCAACGGGTGTCTCCCGCAAGTAATTTTCTTCTTGCCCTGCCTCCGCACTATTACTGCTGCATCTTGGCACTTCCCCCACCTCCAATTGTGGTATGCCACCTCTCTCTACAACCAAGTGACTGCCTAATTCAGGTCTTACGCGCTTTGGTGTACTGTGAAACATTTAGATGTTCATCCCCTGCATCTGTCTGCCTTATTCAGGTCTTACGACCGTATGCAAGAGAAGAAACAAACTAATGTTTATCCACTCCGTCACCAGAGAGGTCCCCTGAGTTCCTGTAACACAGTATGTATTACCTCAGTGCAGCCTCGTACATAGGCAGCTTCATACTACTTGTATGATCTGAGAATTAATATTTTTTAGTGTTTAAGAATTTATATAAGAACGTAGGTCTAACGTTAAAACAAAACTAAATCACAAAACCAATTTCCGTTTCATTACCCTCTCCTCAAGATTATATGCGTTCCGCATATGATTAACTATTTACAATTTTTACATCTGTTCAAAACTTTACAATTGCCTGACAATTTGTGACATCTCGGTAGGCATCTATGAATGCATCTTTGCCAAGAGTTTCTTACACATCACCAGATGCTGATGCGTAGGCCTAATTGGTAAGTCTTCTAATGGCCTGACTTAACTCTGGTATGGGTTCATATGATCTTTGCCTTCGTTCCTTTAGCTGAACACGATATAGATCTGTTTGGTTAGGAGACGAGAACCTCTCCTCAAGGGATCTGACGAGGGTCTTATGGTGCTGTCCAGTATCACTTGATAAGTCACCTAACACTGACTGTGCTTGGCCACGCAGTGATACAGCCAGGTAAAGATCCTTCTTATCTTCTGTCCAGCCGTTAACAACAGCACAGGCCTCAAAATGAGATTTGTAGTCAAGCCAGGTACTGGTTCCATCATACGTGGCTGGCTTGATTATATGGCATGTCTTGGCATTGTCCGTCCCTATTGACTGCCTCTGTAGTTTTGGCGTGTCGAATAGATGACCCGTCACAACGTCGTCAACCCCAGCAATTGGTGTGTAGCTTGGTTTGCCTTCGTCTGGAAATTTAACTTTAGGCCGTGCGCCGTACTCGTCAAATGACACATCATCTGACATACCGGCCGGTTGATATTAGTTCTGTGTGTCGCATGTCCAGACTCTTGGCTTGCCGCATTTGTCTGACCATCGTTGCTGGTTGGCGTTCTCATCCTTTCCAAGATCTTCTCCATCCGCTCGATAGTTTCTGACACTTTCTTATATGAATCCATGATCAACAAGCTTGCAACCAAATAATGTAACGTGCAACGCGGCCGAGCTTGGTGTGTTTGGTGATATGTCTTGTGTCACCGAGGCGTTACACTTAGGTTCGTTAACCTGTTAACTCAGATTTTTGTTGACCAATACTATTATAATCAAATATATACAATTACAATGGGGTTTCTTCTTGATTGGACAACCACTAACTGGTCAACGGGTGTCTCCCGCAAGTAATTTTCTTCTTGCCCTGCCTCCCCACTATTACTGCTGCATCCTGGCACTTCCCCCACCTCTATTGTGGTATGCCACCTCTCTCTACAACCACGTGACTGCCTAATTCAGGTCTTACGCGCTATGGTGTACTGTGAAACACTTAGCTGTTCATCCCCTGCATCTGTCTGCCTTATTCAGGTCTTACGACCGTATGCAAGAGAAGAAACAAACTAATGTTTATCCACTCCGTCACCAGAGAGGTCCCCTGAGTTCCTGTAACACAGTATGTATTACCTCAGTGCAGCCTCGTACATAGGCAGCTTCATACTACTTGTATGATCTGAGAATTAATATTTTTTAGTGTTTAAGAATTTATATAAGAACGTAGGTCTAACGTTAAAACAAAACTAAATCACAAAACCAATTTCCGTTTCAACTGTATTTGACAATTACAAAAACGGCGAAAGAGATATCGATGCGAAATTGAGTTACCTAGATTGTAGAAAGCACTGTATGGACAGATTTTATATGTTAAATCTTAAATTGTTAATCTTTACCCCTCAAAAACATAATACAAAAATCCCTTTTATGCATACATATGTATACTTAATATTTCATTTTTAACATTCAAGGAATTCTTTTTAAATTCAAATTCTTAGGCAAACTAAAATTTATACATGTACGTTCTTACTTCAGAATCAATACGATTAAATACATTCTTTAGAGAACAGTAGAATTCCAATTGAACAAAGTGAGAGCAGAAATAACAGGTGACACAGAGGAGTGAGCATCCTTTGTTAACCGCGTATACCTGTCGTTACCCTGAACTGGTGAAACTTTTTAATCTGTTGACAAAACATATTGCTAATAATTTACAATTTATGTTCAAAATATCAGTAATCATTTGGGCTAACAACTATCTAAACCGAAACAAGTTCCGAATAAGTTTTTTATCACATATTTTTCCCCTTTATCCCGTTGATATAGCTCATGTGATATCGTTTTCATATCAACACTATGTATGCCTACGCCGCGTGACATAATGTAAATAAACAAATACATGTGCATGATGGAGAGAATGACTTAATTTGTCAAATTGTACTTTATTGATATATTTTAACAAGTTTTCATTCAGGAATAAAAAAAAATAAGTGCAGAAATACTTTTTTCTTTTATTTTTGTACGAACTATTTCATACAGCGTAATATTATTTATTACGTTATTTGGTCCGAGGTAACCGAAAGGGAACTTTGAATTAGAAAAAAAGACAAAATACACATTTATAGTGAACAAAATTATGTGATAAAAAGAATCCCCCATGGTTTGTGGTTTGATATGATTTATCCAACTCGTTTTGTGTTTTCTATCCCCGAGCCTTAAAACACACAACTCGTTGGATAAAAATCATATCAAACCACAAACTACGGGAGATCCTATAAGTTGAGGGGGAATTACAATCTAGTTAAAAGTCGACACTTCAATATTTTGTTGTTGATTAAATGACCTTGATCAGAACACTTTGTTTGCGAATACATGTACATAGCTATATTTGCAAACAAGGTCAGCTTATGCGTAACATTAACATATTTAACAATATCTCGTTTCGGTTGAGAATTTAGAAGGGCATGTGAAATGTGAAAGTCCAAACACCATTCATTAAAAAGTTATGGGAAATGATAAAGTTTTGCAGATATCTAGAAAAACGGGCAAACAGATAAACAGGGAAAGCTTTATATTCCTACATCTTTCATTACAGGGATATAAAAATCAAACAATGTCTACCCTTTTCATTACACTTTTGAAACAAACTATTCGATTGTTTGTTTGTTGTTTAACGTCAATTTCGAGAATTTATTAATAATATGAAGATACCACAAGCTCACAGTGGAGGACTGCAAATTATACCTTTACTCAGCACTCAGGCCATTGAGAAGAAATGGATATTTCGCGGGCCAACACGAACTGCCACACGTGTCGTTGGTATAGAACCGGTCTCCACGGTCCTGAAATAAATTATACGAGGGTTGATCCAAAAGTAATGTCACAACTTCGATAAAATCGCTATCCGTCGACGTAAAACAACAAAATTATAAATGATGAAGGCTACATTTATTTCAAATAAGGCCTTAAAATGTCAATTCAACATGATTTATACTTTTCAAAATAGCGAATTATATACAACGTGCGATTATGGTAGCCGCTGCACCTAAATAACGTCATAGGACGGATACGCGCCGTCATACATTTAAACACTTCCATTCGTTTCATTAAAAAATATTTGAGATTTGATATCCACGAACACGTTCACAAATTTCACTTTCTTACCCTTAGTTCCCATAGTTCAGTCACTCTTTTCATAATTAATTCTGTCAAAATTCATTAGAACAGTAGTAAAAGACCAACATAAAATTTCACATATCGCTCTATCCGTCTGTCTTTTTGACATTTTACATTTCGGGGTATATACTCCAATAGGCTATAGCAGAAAAGTGAACATGTTGACATATAATTTTTCTTGTTTCTATCCATTGCTGGGATGTATGTTTATCTTATAAAAGCAGATTTTTAAAGATTGAGCCCATTTAGTGCCGAGTATAGAACTACCTTAATGACCCATCACCCACCAAAGGTCGCTGAAACCATCTAAACAAGTTTCTTATTTACATTCTTTCCTCCGAAAATCTGGTGAATCAACGTACGTAACTGTCTCTACTGGCGATTTCTCCATTTTGAAGCAAAAATGCATTACAGTTTGCTTTGGCTTTTTGTCCATTTTGACATTTCCTTTTTTCAATGCACCGGAATAAATCAACGATGTTATTCATAAAAAAATAACAGTGATGTCATATAATTTTCAATTTAAGGCTAGAAAATGATGTAAATTTTTGTCTTTTAAAGTATTTTGCGTTTAGGCGCTTTCAAAAGATGCTTTTTAATGTGTTTGTCTTTTTTTATACTAATACAAGTACACTTTAATTTGTGACGTTCGGTTTTGACGTGGCGACACCCCCTATGTTATATGTTTTAAACATTTATAAAATAAATTTAGTTAAACATTATTGAATGAAAAATTAAAGTTTAATTAGATTGATATTTGTGCATCTTTTGGTATATTATATTTGATAATATGACGCCAAATATAAAAGATATGGACACTGTGACATTACTTTTGGATCAACCCTCGTATTATTATTTAAAAAAGGACCTGTCGTTTTTTCGATAGTAATTGATAAACAACTTTATATATTAAATGTGAAAAACATATACATGTATATTTTTACAGATTCACTTGATGGAAGTAAATATGTTATGTATCTTGTTATTTATAAAAGGAAAGAACCTTGTGATCAACAATCTTTTGCATGTTTTGAAAACCTTTAATTCTGAATAAATTCTCCGAGCTCAATCCCCATACACCAACACTTAGTAAACTTATACCCGGTATGTATAGAGCGGCCCAGTCCTCTACCTTTTTTGTAACGTCAAAGGACATCATTGGATAGGGATATTTAAAATTGCATACTCTAGGAAACCCTATTGTAGCTTATTTCGTGACAGTCCCATCAATAGCCGGATATACAGCTTCATTGGTTTCTAACTGCATTCGTTCATTATAAATGTAATTTACAAATACACAGCTTTTAGACAAGAAAATTATCATATATGTTTCAAATTTTATAAAATGAATACTATTATATTGAATTACGGAAGACTTAGTACGTTCAAAATAACATGTATATTTTTGATAACCTTTTCAATAAACCTTATACTTCATTTGTTCTGAGTATTTCTATTTCGTTCAGCAAGTCAATAACATCACCCCATCGTCGATGGCATTCTCTACACAAACATTTGTACTTTAGAATAATTATATTATCATGAGTTTCTAAACATACTTAAAGAAAATTAAAAAAAAAGATCGAAAAACAAAGTATAAAACATTTTTCTGCTTGTATATATAGTGTTGATTGTTCGGTAAATAACGCTTCATCTCATTGCATTGTTTTTTGAAAATCAAAATAGCTTTTATGCTATTAGAGTGATCTGGCCTTAGAAAAAAATGATATTTATATATAACAAATAAACCGAATACCTAGTCAGCATGTATTTTCCCATTCGGATTAACAACAATGACTTTTGCTTATCAATAATTTGTCTTTGAAAGCTTTTCTCGAAGTAAATTACAGATATCCAATGTTGAAACTTAAATTGATGCTTGACATGACATGTACACCTTTCTTCAATAAAATTTGTCTAATATCCACAAACATTTTTTTCTCTAACACTTCTGATATTTGCCTGTTTCTGGAACTGTTCTTTCTTATTTTCTTGATCCTGGTACACTTAAGGGGGATAAACACGGACAGACACTGATGATCATCCGATAGGAATTTTATCTTCACACGACACAGGTACATAAATATTAGATCAATGAAATTAATCAAAACACTGGTTCACGCCATTACACAACAGTATACAGGTAGGTCATTACAGAATGTAAAATCAGATTATATTAAAACAATAAAGTGTGTTTAAATATCGGTTGCCAGCATTGTTAAAAAAAACAAAATTTCAACGCCATGTTGGCAAGACTCAAACCTTCTATGATGACAATCAAACACAATTCAATAAAACAGTACAAAATAGGAGCAGAGCAACCCCCCCCCGAAATATCAGAGGTGGGATGAGGTGCCATTGAGGTGTTAGCACACCCTGCTGTCCGGTCACACCCGCCGTGTGCTCATTATTTTATTTTGGTTGTAAAGGATATTTTTCTCTGTGGAGACAGGTTTAACAGTGTTTGATGATTTTTGAAAAGCTTTTTTTATGAGAAATTACAAGGAATTTTTGCACAATTTGAAATTCAGAGGTTTTACCAAAACAGCAGCTTAAAAAATACGACGTTTCTACTAATATTAACCATTCCAAAAGATAAATTAAAGTCCAGTTATTTTGATATCGTTGACAACTGCTATTTCAATAAAAATGCAACTCGTATATTTACTTACCTTGTCACTGGTCATTTGCAAAAGGCATTTTGATATCGTTGACAAATGGTTGTTCAATAAAAAAGGAACTTGTGAATTTACTTACCTTGTCATTGGCCATTTGCAAAATTAATTTGTAAGAAAACAATCTATTGGAGTTCCTATGGGTACCAATTCTGCCCTATCATTAGCAGACCTATTTTTGTATTTATATGTAGAATAATTTGTGCAAAGTAAAACACAATTGATGTAGCCTTCCGCCGTGTCAACTCGACATTTAGATATATGGACAGCGTACTGTATAGGGGTTTAATTTCACGGGTTGTAATTTTCACGGTTTTCTCTCATCGGACACAATCGCGGTTTCTTGAATTCGCGGAATTCTTATGTTATAGAAGTTACCTCCCTTGTCTATATCCGTTTAGTCCATTGCTATATGTAAACGACATTCATCATTGTTGAATTTATTTCACGAACAATAGGGTAGGTTAATATAAAATTGTTAGACTTAATAAATAATTGACGATTAATTAAAACAGGTGCAGTTATCAAAAGACCTTGAATTTAAACGTCAAATAACTTTCCTATATTCTATTACGATGAATGCATGACTTGTACACCCCAAGATCTTCAATATACATCGCTGCGAAAAACCACTGGACAATAATAAATGTGTTAATGTAGGTCGACGAAATAATATCCTTCCAAATCTTCAGTAAGTTCGATAGTTATTTGAGTGATTTTTTTTTAAACTCAAAATGCCGATAAAAACTATAATATGCATGATAATGCAGGTAATGCACACACCGTAATCAAAATTCATTGCCCAAGTGTTTTGATTGGTGAAACATGTAGCGTTGGCTATTAAAAAGGTTTTTAACAAATAAAGGTTATTATCTGTTGACTTGCATAAATGTAAAGTGTGCTAATTAAAATAATTGATTGACAAGCTTTTTTTATGAGAAATTACAAGGAATTTTTGCACAATTTGAAATTCAGAGGTTTTACCAAAACAGCAGCTTAAAAAATACGACGTTTCTACTAATATTAACCATTCCAAAAGATAAATTAAAGTCCAGTTATTTTGATATCGTTGACAACTGCTATTTCAATAAAAATGCAACTCGTATATTTACTTACCTTGTCACTGGTCATTTGCAAAAGGCATTTTGATATCGTTGACAAATGGTTGTTCAATAAAAAAGGAACTTGTAAATTTACTTACCTTGTCATTGGCCATTTGCAAAATTAATTTGTAAGAAAACAATCTATTGGAGTTCCTATGGGTACCAATTCTGCCCTATCATTAGCAGACCTATTTTTGTATTTATATGTAGAATAATTTGTGCAAAGTAAAACACAATTGATGTAGCCTTCCGCCGTGTCAACTCGACATTTAGATATATGGACAGCGTACTGTATAGGGGTTTAATTTCACGGGTTGTAATTTTCACGGTTTTCTCTCATCGGACACAATCGCGGTTTCTTGAATTCGCGGAATTCTTATGTTATAGAAGTTACCTCCCTTGTCTATATCCGTTTAGTCCATTGCTATATGTAAACGACATTCATCATTGTTGAATTTATTTCACGAACAATAGGGTAGGTTAATATAAAATTGTTAGACTTAATAAATAATTGACGATTAATTAAAACAGGTGCAGTTATCAAAAGACCTTGAATTTAAACGTCAAATAACTTTCCTATATTCTATTACGATGAATGCATGACTTGTACACCCCAAGATCTTCAATATACATCGCTGCGAAAAACCACTGGACAATAATAAATGTGTTAATGTAGGTCGACGAAATAATATCCTTCCAAATCTTCAGTAAGTTCGATAGTTATTTGAGTGATTTTTTTTTAAACTCAAAATGCCGATAAAAACTATAATATGCATGATAATGCAGGTAATGCACACACCGTAATCAAAATTCATTGCCCAAGTGTTTTGATTGGTGAAACATGTAGCGTTGGCTATTAAAAAGGTTTTTAACAAATAAAGGTTATTATCTGTTGACTTGCATAAATGTAAAGTGTGCTAATTAAAATAATTGATTGACAAGTACTACTCGTAATTACTGAAATGGCCATGTATTGTGGTACTTGTAAATGTATTTAAACCTATCGCAGTCTATTCTCAAATTTCCAAATAAAACATGGAGATTATTGAAAAATTATTTACTGTTTCTTGAATTCACGGATTTATTATCATCGTGAATATAGCGAATATTAACACCGCGAGTTATTTTCCCCCTATACAGTATTGATAATTAACAATGGTTATGCCCATTCTTATGTCGATACGATATACCTGGTGAGCTAGAGATAAAAGATGCAACAGAGTCTGACACATCTGTTTCATATGTGGATATATTACAAGGAAAAGACGTTGATGGTAATCAAACAACCAAGATTTATGATAAACATGATGACTTTAACCGTTCTTTTGTCATCTTCCCTTTCTTATACAGCAATATACACTCATCACCTGTAAACGGAGTTTATATATCTCAATTGATTGATATGCAAGAGCAAGCTCTACGTATGAACAATTTCTAAAACGAGGTAAATTATTGACAAAGTGATGAGACAAGAATATAAGTAGTCCTTTTTAAAGTCATCATTTCCTAAGCTCTATGGTCGATACAATGACATTGTCAACAACTACAGATCATCAATTAGTCTATTACTGACTGATGATATTCTTAAGAATTGTTAGCCCATTATTTAGACACTGAATTGTCGACGGATGTTTCTGTTATTTCCCGATCAAGACAAGGAGCACTCGGCGATTCCCTGCTGTCGGCAGGGAATACTTACTTCTCCATGGCACCTGATGCAACTTCTGGTGTTTGAGAGGTCCGTGTTTGCTCTGCTCCTATTTTGTATTTTTATGGACTTCTGATCTTGAATACTATTCGTTATCTCCACATGTTTCATTTGATAGAAAACCCTTATAATTATCTATGTTGAAAGATTGTGGGTACATAAACGCAAAGGAATAAAATACTTTATCTAGGTAAGTATTTAATGAGACGAAGAAGCATATTGTTTTGGATTTGAACCACTTGTTGCTTTAGCAGCAGTAACGTATCAATTGTTTTAAATGTAAGGTGTCGATGACCAAGCAATGAAAGCAACAGTGAAATAAGAATCCTTGCATTTTACTTTATTTATTTATTTCAGGAAAGATATATGATATCTCCTTTACCGTTTTTGTAACGGCACAGGCTATCAGTTTGTAAAGGATATTTAATTTTGCATACTCAATGAAACCCTATTTGTAGTTCTTTTCGTAGCACCCATTAATAGCCAAATACAGTTCCAGTTGTCTCAAACTGCAAGTCCAGCATATTCCCTCAATAATTCATACAGCTTGTGTGGTGTGTATGGTTCCTTTCTTCGTCAATATTTTTCAATGCACACCATATCATAGATGTGATTTCCAAATACACAACTTATAGAAAAGAAAATTATCATATTTGTATCAAATACACTGAACTATTTCACTGAACAAGCAGATTCAAAGAATTGTGGTCCCCCGCTTTCGGTGTCTTTGTTGGTGAGATGTCATTTTTTATGACATATATATATATATTATTATAACAGTAACTTGATCCGAAGGGTCGTATCACGTCGAGTTGACAGGCACTGATCTTCAGATCTCACGAGACGCGAAGCGTCGAGTGTGATTTGATGATCCGCGCCTGTCAACAAGACATGATACGGCTCTTCAGATCAAGTTACTGTTATAATGATACATTAATTATATACCCCCTTCTAACTAGCTAAATATAGCCTAAATATAGCAAAATAAAACTTTAGAGATGAATTGTATAATATTTATCCATAAAGCAAAGCATAATAACAAGGGATTTTCAACGCGCAAGAAAAATAACATCATGTTTTTGCGTACTACGTCATCAGTTTCAGAGAGTGGTGATATGGATTCAGAAAACCACAGTGTGGTGATCCGGAAAATCGGATCAAACTCTGTAAAATTAACAGTAACAAAAACAAGGAAATTGATGGGTATATAATAACATATGTTATACTCCAAGGTGAAGGTCAAAGTTCTTTGTATCCAATGAAAGGTCATCTCACAAGGATTACATATCTGAAGTATGAAAGCCCTATCCCTTACCATTCAAAAGTTATGGCCAAGGTTAAAGTATTTTTACAAGTACAGAAACCTCCAAGGTCAATAGGTCAAGGTTGCTGGTATCCAATGAAAGGCATTGTCACAAAGAAAATATATACGAAATATGAAAGCCCTAGTATCTACCATTTAAAAGTTATGGCCAAAGTAAAATTTCGGAATTTTTGTGTAAAAGTGGGTCAAACTCCAGGGTCAAGGTCAAAAGGTCAAATTTGGTGGTATCCAAAGAAAGTTCTTGTCACAAGGTATACACATGTGAAATATAAAAGTCATAGCTCCACTTTATCGATTGATTGATTGTATATTGTTTAACGTCCCTCTCGAGAATTTTTCACTTATATGGAGACGCCACAACTTTATCAAAAGTTATGGGCAAGGTTAAAGTTTTTGTGACAGACGGACCGACGGACAGACGAATGGGATTTAATGTCCCCTCGCTTTTGCAAAGGCGGGGGACAATTACGGAAGTATGTTAATGATAGTACGATTTTTTTTAAATATAACCATTTCAATAAACTCGACATTTCATTTGTTCCCAGTAGTTCTACCTCGTGCTAAACATCACCTCACCATCCGTGGCTTCCGCCTAGGTATTAATAAGATGTATATTATTTATATATTTTTTAACATACTGGGAAATGATAAAAATAACCGAAAACCAGGCTTTGAAACATTTCTGCTTGTATAAAAAACAATAAAAATAGCTTTATGCAGTTAGAGTAAGATAGCCAAATACTCTAGACAGGGTTATTTTCGCCCGTGTTACTTTTGCCTTTTTATGCCCCCGTAAACGAAGTTTCGGGGGCATATAGTTTTTGTCGTGTCCGTCTGTCTGTCTGTCTGTCTGTCTGTCTGTCTCTCTGTCTGCCTCTCTGTCTCTCTGTTTGTCTGTTTGTCCGCAAAAACTTTAACCTTGCCCATAACTTTTGATTTAGTAAAGCTATGACTTTCATATTTCATATGTGTATTCCTTGTGACAAGACCTTTCTTTGGGTACTACCAAATTTGACCTTTTGACCTTGACCTTGGAGTTTGACCCACTTTTACATGAAAATTTTAAAATTTTACTTTGGCCATATCTTTTGAACAGTGGTCACCAGGACATTTATACTTCACATATGTAATGTTTGTTAAATGGCCTTTTACTTGATGCCAACAACCTTGACCCTTTGACCTTGGAGATTTTTGTACCTATGCAAAATTTTAATCTTGGCTATAACTTTTGAACAATAACTACTATGGCTTTCATACTTCACATATATAATCCTGAAAAAAAGTCCTTTCATTGGATACCAAGAACATTGACCTTTTGACCTTGACCTTGGAGTTTGACCTACTTTAAAAATACAACATTGACCATATTTTTGAAGGGTTCGGGCTAGGGCATTCATACTTCATAAATTAGACTTTCATATTTCATATGTGTATTCCTTGTGACAAGACCTTTCTTGGGTACCACCAAATTTGACCTTTTGACCTTGACCGTGGAGTTCGACCCATTTTTACATGAAAATTTAAAAATTTCACTTTATCCATATCTTTTGAACAGTAGATACCAGGACATTAATACTTTAAATATGTAATGTTTGTTAAATGACCTTTCACTTGATACCAACAACCTTGACCCTTTGACCTTGACCTTGGAGATTTTTGTACCTATGAAAAAACTTTAACCTTGACAATAATTTTTGAAAAATAACTACTATGGCTTTAATACTTCACATATATAATCCTGATAAAAAGACCTTTCTTTGGATACCAAGAACATTGACCCTTTAACCTTGACCTTGGAGTTTGACCTACTTTAAAAATACAACATTGACCATATTTTTGAAGGGTTCGGGCTAGGGCATTCATACTTCACAAATTTAATCCCTGTGACAAGACCTTTCATTTGATATCAAGAACTTTGACCCTTTGACCTTGGAGTTTTGACTTACTTTTTACAAACTTTAACCTTGACCATAACTTTTGAACAGTAGGGGCTAGAGATTTCATATTTCACATGTGTAATGCTTGTGACAAGACCTTTCACTGGATATCAAGAATCTTGACCCTTTGACCTTGACCTTAGAGTTTCACCTACCTTTTACAAACTTTAACCTTGGTCATAACTTTTGAACGGAAAGGGCCAGCGCTTTCATACTTCCCATACGTAATCATTGAGACAAAGCCTTTCTTTAGAACCCAAGAACCTTGACCCTTTTCACCTTGAAATTTAGTTTGTCCTGTATTATAAAATGTTAACCTTGGTCATAACCCTGGAACAGGTGTAGCTAGCGTTTTATATTTCGCATTTCTTGTAAAAAGGCCTTAATTGGTACCAACATATTTGATCTGCATTTGAGAAAGCTTAACCTTCGCTATGTTGCCATACGGGGGCATCAGTGTTTCACAAACACATCTTGTTGCACTTGCAATCAATTTTGCCCCGTTTTAAATTCTTCCAGTTATAGTTTTGTTTAAATTTTGCTGGTTCTCTGAATACTATCATTTACTTAAGAAAAAAGTATTTCGGAAAAAAAGACAATGGATCATCCGAGATTCGATCCCGGGTCCTCTCACATGTGAAGCGAGTGACATACCACTATACCAGGAACTGCTTTAAACTATCTATTATTGTATGCAAGGATGAAGTCACGTATATGAATATATTTACGTTCGATATTGTCAAAATTTTATACACAATGCATGGTGTCTAATTTAACCTTTATTAAGCAGTTCTAAGAGATGAAAAAGGATATTAAGTCAGCCGAAAACCTGTTTTATACGTAATAACTCTCCTCATGCCCATGTGCTAAAAATAGAGACATGTAATACAATAAATACTTATTCTTACAAACGGGCGGGACACTTTGAGAGGGGGGAGAGAGGTCCTAGGGAGTTTTGGCATAAAATTACATTGCAAAAGCTGAAAATCTTCTTGAAAATCGCCCGGAGAGGATAGTGTTACACACACAGACAGAATGTATAAATTTACGACCTTGAACTTTGACTTTTTGACCTCAAAATCAATAGGAGTCTTTATTAGGCCACAGGGTGTTGTTTTGTAAAATTTCGTCGCAAAAGCTCGAAGGGTTATTGAGATATCGCGTTTTATGACAGATATAATTTGCGCATTTTTGACCTTGACCTTTAACCTTTTGACCTCAAAATCAATAGGGTTCTTCTTTAGTCCATAGGGAGTTGCTATGCTAAATTTCATTGCAAAAGCTCAAAGGGTTCTTGAGATATGGTGTGGAAACGAAAGCGTTACAGACTAAAGACGGACGGACGGACAAACCAAAATAAATATCCCCCACTTTTCAAGCGGCGGACAAAATATATAGGCAAATATACTTTGACTGTTTCATTTAGTCAGAAACCAGAGAAGCCCAAGACGAATAAACTGAATATCAAATCAGCATGTATTTTCCCATTCAGCTTAACAAGAATGATTTTTGCTCATCAATAATTCGTCTTTGAATGTTTTTCTGGGAATAAATTGCAGAGATCCATGTTGAATTTTTTCCAGCGTTTTTTCTTATACATTTGATATTTGTCTGCTTCAAGGACTGTACACCTAGAGAGATAAACACAGACAGACACTGATGATCATCCGGCTGATAGGAATATTATCTTTACCCGACACAGGTACATAAACCCAAAACACTGGCCATTAAACAACACCTGCACACAGGTAAGTCATTTCAGAATGAAAATCAGATAATGGTTAAGCAATGAAGTGTGGTCTCCATATGTTGGATGCCAGCAAAAAATGGAGAAAAACCAAATTTCACCAACATTTTGGCAAGACTCAAACCCCCTATGATGACAATAAAACATTTTATATCTAAACATATTCTCCAATTTCTTCTAAGTACAATACATTTTGTTCTTTTTTCAAAACATTGAAAGAGACTGAAAAGCCAAAAATCTAGCAAGTTCGTATTTTGTCTAGGATTATATTGAACAAATAGCCAAATCGGGTGACTTCCAAAATAAGCATTTATAAGGTAGTTATTTTTGTTATGTGCAAGAAATCAGATCTAAAATTATTGCGTAAACTTTGAAATTCAACATTTAATGATTAAAAAACTGAGGATTTGTTTTTCAAATTATATGTATGCTTTACATATTCATTCCAAGAACTTTTAATTAGCTATTATCTGATAAGGATTCACAAGATGTTCAATTTTTTAGTCCATCAATTTAAATTTGAAAAAAAAATGACTAGATTAATGGAATATTTGCATGTTTTTACCCAGATGGAAATTCCTATACCAACTCTGGACTACCTGGAAAATCCTGGATATATGACGTCATGTGACCTATGCAAAACTGCTAAGGTACAGCTGTACTGTGACATTTGTAAAGTCAGCCTCTGTCAATCGTGTATTGGGGAACATGTAACATCAGAACTGACTAAGCCACACACAGTTGTAGGCGTCAGTCAAAGAAAAACGCCTACAGATTTCCCAAAGTGCTTGGTCCATAAAGAAAAGTTATGTGAACTTCTATGCAAGGATTGTTTCGTCGCTGTTTGTACCGAATGTATTGCCATGTATTGCATCTAAACACAAGACACACCGATTTCAAAAATTATAAACTGTATAGACATTTTCAAGTCTGAATCTGAAGATCTTTATAAGCGTGGACAATACGTTATTCCCAGAATATCCGGACATGCAAATTATTTATTTATGACAAAAATATGACGTCAACTTCCGGTGATTTGGTACTCTCTTTTCATTACTGAGGTACTGTCCATGGTGTGTTATCTGTATCATTTTGTGAGTCCTAGCAGATTCCATTGAGAAAAAAAATGTTATTCTGTCTTCCTTCTGGTTTTCGTTTTGGGAAAACATCACGTTGTCAGCGAATTCGAGATTATCCAGCCATGTTTACTCTGCTCTTGTTTTGTATTGTTTTATGGACTTTAAGATTGAATACTGTTCGTTACTCCATATCCTTCTTTGCATAATGTTACAACTACTTAAGACCAAGTAAGGTCATAAACAGATCCATTTCGGAGATAAAAGCAGTTACATGTAGTATCAAATTACAGGACCTAGAGGCAGGTTTCCTCTCTAGTCTTATAACGTAAGAAAAATCAGTGAGACACTATTATATCTGTTGTTACCTTACAAGCCAAGTTCTTTTACTCTGTACACAAAAACATGGCGTTTTAAAAAAAAACACACATGATAGTTGTAGGATCATTTGAAGAATAAAAAGACGGGGGTACTGAAGGGTACCTTAATTACTATCACACTTCCTCTTTCTTCTTGTCGTTGACTCTGTCATGTAGTTTACAATTGCTAATGGGGACGTCATTTAACAATTTTTGCGGTGCACATCAAATTGGATGAATTTTTCGTATTTTAATTTCTTTTTATTAGAAACACGAACAAGACTGCAGAATCAATTAGAGTTATTATGTAAATCACTCAAATTAAAAAATTCAAAATTTTATTTGCAAAAATCAGAATAATGAAATTTGAACAAAATAAATCACAAACATCATATAAATGCTGCTTACGGTGTACTTTCTTTGTATTTATATGAAGAAGAATGTATCCAGAATTTTATACATGTTTGAGAATAAAAGCTCTTGCAGTAGCCTTCAACACGACTTTTAGAAATATCACAAACGTATTATCAATTATCAAAGTTCATTTCCATTGATTTCTTATGTCGAGACGATATATCCCAGTGAGCTTGGAATTAAACATACTACAATGTCTGACACATCTGTTCCATACTAGTATTTAGATATTTTACTTTAAAAAGACGTTAATGATTACCTTACTGCAAATGTTTATGTTAAAAATGATGACTTTAACTATTCAATCATCATCTCATCTACCTTTACTTATGCGGTAATATAATTATATCTTCGTTACCTGCACACGGGATTCATATCTCTCAGTTGATTTGATACGCAAGAGCATGCTCAATGTACGTATGTGCAATACTAAACCAGGGTAAATTATTCACAAATAAGTTGATAAAACAAGAGTATCAGCTGTCTCGTTTAAAGTCATCATTGCGAAAGTTATATGGTCGATACAATGTCATTACCAGCTAAAACATTTTATCATTGAGTCAAATGCCGACTTACGTTTTTCATAGTATTGGACTATTACGAGAAGCACTGACTTTTACAGTTGACCATTTACTTGGACATTTAAACATTCACATACGGAGGTACATGGTGGTCATGGTAATGATGTTAGGATCATTTGAATGTGAAGGCCTGGATTTGAGGGTAGGGTGGTTTTCGTTTTCTTCAAGGACAACTTATCTGTGCTTTGAAATAGCCCTTTATTTGCGTTAAATTAATTGTTGAGCTAAATTTTTATCGTAAAAGAGCTTCCGTACACTGTCCTAGTGAGAGTGATGCGTCAACCGTAAAAGTCAGCGCTTCTCGTAAAAGTCCATTAATTTTTGTTAGATTATTATTTATACACTGAATTGTCGAGGGATTTTTGTGTTATTTCCTGATCATGATAATGAGTACACGGTGGGTGAGACCGGTTAGCAGGGGATGATCATGTCTCCATGGACTGCTCTGCATTTGAGAATGATAAAGGTTTGTTATCTTATTTGGGATTCATCTGATTAAAATAATCTCACTGTCCCTCAAAGTTTTATGTGTATTGGGCAGGCTTCTACAAATAGATAAAAAAATGATTACAGACATAATCGTCATATGAACATCAGAAAACAAACATTTAAATCACTGTACAAATACATACGAGCTTCACCAGTACAATAACAGGTAAGACAAAAGTACGTTATAAACTATATATTTACATTCAGTGTAATTTTCCTTATGAAATCCATTAGAAATTCACGACGTTCAAATTTCTATAACACACGCGAAACCTTGTCACCGCGCGTTAAAATACACAGTAGGAACTATATGCATTTTCAATACTCTAGGAACACCAAAATGTAAAATGTTTTATTTCAACTTAATGAAAAACTATAACTCTGAAAAATTAGCGTAATGTGCGTTAAGAATTAATTTGTCACTTTTTCCTCTCAAAGTTTGTTTGTGTATCTTAACTATGCAACATCATTTGACGTCACAAACGGCTCTTACATCTACTAAACACGGCAGTTTTGAAGGGCGCTAAATTCATATAAAAATTAACGAAATAAGCAATTATGAAGAAGGAAAACTAGAGAATGTTAATATAAGCATTGAATTCATATTTATGGATGTCATCGGTCCTATAACACACCTGGCCATGCCGACAAATTATCATACCGCGCTAACGCGCGGTATTCAATTTGTCGGCACGGCCAGGTGTGTTATAGGACCGAAGACATCCAAAAATACGAATTCAATGCTTAAATAAAACACCACTACATATTAATACTACTGTAAAGGTATTTATTTACCAAAATCAAATTACAGCTTTTGGTTTGCTTTTTTAGGGTTTTATTTTTTGCTTTTTTTATTTGAAGATTATATTTTTCATTTATGATGGCGTTGGTGAAGTATCTATTTTGATTTAAAGTTTATGTCTTTATAATTGGTTTTAGCAGATAAACGTATAAAAAGTAAAATGTCTACATTAAACATGCCTCTCTGAGTTGTTTTAAGGTTATTTGGTGAATTATTAAAGGGGTCCTTTTGTTTCAGATTCGTGAAAAACCATGGATCCAGAGACTAGCGCCCAAGAAATACTGCAATGTGTAAATTGTAGTTCCTTTGAGGTCAAGGTTCTCTGCGCGCTATGTGATGTCAACCTTTGTAGAACATGCATTGGGACACATGTCTTATCAGATGTCACCCGATGTCATACGTTTGTATGTTTTTATTTACGAAGTGAAGCTACCAATTTTCCTCGGTGCCCTTCCCATCAAAAGAAAACTTGTGAACTTCACTGCGAAAAATGCAACGTTCTAGCTTGTATAGAATGCATAATCTCAGGGAAACACGAGAATCATACATTTTCAAATATCTTTGATATTTTTAAGACGAAGCAATCACGATTTAAGGGGGATGTACGGCCATATTTAGTGCAGTGAGAACAAAATGTAAACATTTCTTCAAATGGCTAAAGTACATTATATTTTGATCAAATTCTAAACCCTTATGATAAAGATACAATAAATATGCATAACTGAATGCATGTTGTGCATATATAATCTATACTTTTGCAGAAAAATGCTTTTGATATGCTCCTAAGAACTGCGCAGCTACAGAATTCAGCAGAGCCTTAAAAAATCCAAAAAAATACGCAAAGTGCGCATTAATGTTCTCTCTACAACCATTTGTTGAGAAAATGTCTAAATTTTGCACTTTTAAATGATAATTTTAAGTTCAAAACAAGGTATCGTTGTCTTCAAAAAGAGTGTAAAGAACCCTGAAAGTAGTTCATTGATAGCAGCACGTGGTCTATTTTTAGCACAGAATTTTGTTTTCCAGACCTCTTCTTAATATGGAGGGACATAACAATCTTTAAATGTAGAAGAGAATTACAGTTGAAAAATATTTCAAATAATATGAACACTTTTCAAAGAGGAATTGTGTTAAAGTGTGGCTTGAAGTAATTTATTTAGTATTATTATCAACCAGTTGTTAAATAGTGTACTTATTGAAATAAACTTTTTGATTCCAGGTAAGGAAAAATGAGCACCATCAAAGTTTAAAATTAAGAGTTTGTAAGTTTGCCACAGATGACTTATAATATCTATCAAAAGTTTAACTATCACCAATGAAACACAAAGAAATTAAACACATAAAATCGATATGAAAAACCTTGTGTTAGTATCTACTAGTACGAGGGGTGATCGAACTATCTCTATATCTACAAAACCACAATTTAGATTAGAAACAAATATGGTGCACACTCAAGTTCTATAAATAGCATATGCCGAATAAAGTTTTGCTCACAATGTGAAAATAAAGTCATTATGCAGGTACTTGTGACGAAAAATGGTTGTCTCAGTGGAACTCATTCAACAAACAACTAAAATAATTATGGTATATCTTAAAACTGCATTTGAAGTAACGTATAAGAATTTGTTCAAAGTTTATTAAGACAAATGACTTCCTAATAATTCAATCAATGATTGGATAGACCATTTTAGTGAAGGAAGGCAGATGGTTGAATATGATACTTGTTATGTTGCCCGGTGAAAGCAAGTTTGAAAAGGGGTTTGTTTTAAATTAAGCAATATGCTATCAAAGGTCTCCAATTTACACTTTGAAAAATACTTGAATATTTCAACAATAATATAACTATCAAATACCTAAGATATCGTTTACTTTTGATCACCCCCCCCCTCCTATATACTCTGTCAAATAAACATTTACAATTTTCATTACAGCGTAGCAACATTTGAAAAGGAATAAAAGCATTCAGAGTGGGTTAGGAGATTTAATGAATAATTTTTTTCTATTTGCCCATTTTGTTAAAATTACAATTTTACAGAGTAAAGAAAAAAATCAACACAATTAAATATTTTATAAAATCTTTAAAATGACGTTTGCTGGACCTCCCAACTCACGGAAAATTATTGGGTCCGTATTTATGGTGAGAAAAAAAATTCCTTAAAATTCAAACATATTTGTTGACGGAAGAAAAAAAAAATCCTGTAATTGGATGTAAAATAAAATTGAGTCGGGCCATTTTTAGGCAGTAGATCGGGAGAGAGGGCAACCAAATATATTTACAACAAATGGTCTTATAACGCTAGTACATGTTCCATCACATACTTAGTAATGCAAATTTTTTTAATCTTTGGCACTATTTTGAAAAAAGAACATAGGATTTTCGGAAGGGGGGGGGGGGGTAGTCTCTCATTTTTTTGCGATGATAGACAGAGCATATGCAATGGACCTTTGTTTGCAAACATTGTGATTGCTTCTAAATTAAAAAAAAACAACTCTATATATTTTATCAAGCTTCGTATGTTCAATGATCGAGAGCTTACAACGTAGTCAACATAATGAGACATGATGCGTTTTTATGTCCAAACATTACTCCATACGATGTGTTGGTCATTGCAAACAATCACGCTATTTATGTGAGGTGCCTGAAGGAAATCCTTTAACTGCCTATTTTTTCTATCTAACTGCTAAACAAAATAGACATATATGTACCAACTTTTCGAATGTAAGACATGTAATTGCAATTTGTTTTTCATGCACCGCATATTGTTTAACATTTTCAAATTAAATGCTAAGCATCCTCCTTGCAGTGCCCCATTTCAAAATAACTTCTATCGCCACAGAAAAAAGACCCGACGTAAACACATATGTTTAGGGCATTTTTTAGCGTTTTCTTGAGTTTTAAAGAAACCAACAAATTATCAAGACTTGTTCCACGAAAAATTAAATATAATCATGGTTATAAACGCATCTATCCACAGCAGATATATGCACATGTCAAGCACGTGCTCAGTGTATTAATATTTACTAGGAAACTCGAGCTGTGAACAGAACAGTTTTTCCCGATTTGCTGGAGTGGGGTTAAAATCGCGTTTTTTCATTAATCAGACGAAGCGATGCAACAAATAAAAGTAGTAAGTAATATTACCTAATGATTATTACTAAGTAATTTCTTGTCTTGATGTTTTTATGGTCGCATTTATTCTAAAATCAATGTTATTCGAACTCTGTGCGACAGAGGAATGGCGGACGAAATAAACACATGGTCTCAGGAAGACACACATATGAAAAATCAAATTTTCAAGAATTCTAGATAATGACAAGAAAAAAGCGAAACAAATGGTTGTAGCCATATTATCAATGAATCAAACTAACACCATTTTCAATGCATTTTTCATCTTGTGAATGCTGTAGCTGCGCAGTTCTACAATGATTAATTTCCTCCTAATTAAAACAAAATAAACTTAATTATTTACTAATTTTGGTCTCTAACAGTAGGTGACTAGTGCATTAACACTTTGAGTAACTTTGGGCTAGTTTAGACGAGTATTAAGCGCATTCTTGGCATTTCTTATTTCACACCAGACTAGATCCAATTGGCTTGTACATCCCCCTTAAATCAGATATGGAAAAACTTAATACAGATTTTGCTGAGAAGTATAAAATTCTTTTATCTAAAGTAGAAGAACAAGAGTCTGAACTTGAAACGGATTTAAAGAATCTCAGAACAGATATCTCTAATCAAAAAAGGAAGTGGTACAACGCCATCGAACGGCATTTCAATAACCTGACTTCTGAAATAACAAATGTGGAAAATAAACACAAGGATGAAATAAAAAGATGCAAGGCCAAAATAAATCAGAATATTCAAAAAGTGCAACAAAATATGGAACAAATAAATGACATCCTTAAATCAAATAATATTTCTAAATCCCTTAAGTTTCAAACAGACTTTGAAATGAAGATTATTCCTAAAGTAGAAATACGATTACCAACCGTTTCCCCGCTTCGAGTTCCAAAGGAGCTAGTCTCTATGTGGATTGGGTCGCTAAGATTTGATGCGGATAAAATAACATCAAAAAATATCAAACAGATTCTTCCACAACCTGGGATCATCGCCAGCGTAGGCACACAATATACCTCTAATCTTTATAACGTATTAGGCTATACTGACAGACAAATCTGGACATGCAGAGACGACTGCTCTAGAAAAGTATTTCATTCTGATCAGAAAGCACTTTTGAAGGCATTCAGAACATTGTCCGGCCATCGTCCAGAAAGCATAGCAATCATAAGTACCGGACATTTAGTTTATACTGATTATCATGAAAGATCTGTGAATATTCTGAAAGATGAAGAAAAGTTCCTTGTTATCAGATTAGAAAACTGGATACCTCACGGAGTTTGCAGTGCTTCCTTTGGTCATTTCCTAGTAATAATGATCAGCACTGACTATAAACAATCAAAAGTTGTCCGTTATGTTGGCTTCAAGGAGAAACAAACCATTTCTGCTTTTAAAGGTATAGTATCCCTCTATTTTCATCAGGAGATTTTTACAGATATGTTACTGAAAACAGGAATCTGGATATCTGCGTATCAGACCATGGGGCTGGAGCAGTAGTGGTGGTCAATCAGGCCGGGGAACTGAGATTTAGATACACTGGCCTTACTCCTGCTCCAAAGAACAAACCTGAACTTTAGTCCACGAGGAATCACTACAGACAGTCAGAGTCGCATCCTTACAGCTGATATCGAAAATCACTGTGTTCACGTAATCGACCAGAACGGACAATTTCTCCGTTATGTAGAATGCGGCATGAGTTTTCCTTGGGGTCTGTGTACTGATAAAAATGATTTGCTACTTGTTGCTCAATATAGAAACAGAAGAATTGATATTATCAGTTATATGCTTTAATATTCATGTGACTAATTATATATCGAAAGTTTGTGTAAGATATGCTTGTGCTCACCCCATAATGAATGTAATTTACATGTGGGCTGGACAAAATCTCAAGGCTGTGTAAACTCATTTGTAAACCTTAAAAGTATCTCATATACTAGCATGTTTAAATCAAAAAAACATTTTAACTTCTTTTTATATCAGACTGAGCATTCTTTCACCCATAAAGTTATCGTCGCAAAGACACAAAACCCATGGCTTGCAACTACATGGCATAAAGTATGATTTTTCCATGTCAAGTGTGCGAGAAAGAAAAAAAAATGTGCGGTAAATGATGAGTTTTTTTTAAAAATGTTTTAAGGATCTCCACATGTATATAGCCTTTATATATCGGAAACGTTTTTGGCATGTCTGTTTGTTGGTTCAAAAATCAGAGTGTTTAATCAGAATAAAATGAAAGAAACATATATAGATAACGAACAGCATTCAAAACAAGAAGTCCACAATACAATACAATATAGGAGCAGAGCGAAAATAGAATTGCAAAACATCAGAGATGGGATAAGATGCCATGAAGGAGTGGGCATCCCCTGTCGACTAGTCACACCCGCCGTTTGCTCATTGTCACGATCGGAAAAGTCAGTCCTCTATGCAGTGTATGAGAAGGATATGGAGATAACAATCAGTATTCAATCTCAAAGTCCATTAAACAATAAACAAAATAAGAGCAGAGCAAACACGGACCCCCGAAACATCAGAGCTGGGATCAGGTGCCATGGGGTAGTGAGCATCCCCTGCCGACTGGTCACACCAGCCATGTCCTCGTTGTCATTTTTAGGAAATAACGGAAAAAATCCATCGTCAGTTCAGTGTATAAATAATGGACTAAAAATTGGTTTGAAAAACGCCAGTCAGCATTTGACTCAATGATAAATTTTATTTGCTGTATGTGCTAGAACTTACAAAATGATGACTTTAAACGAGACTGCTGATAAACTTGTTCAATCAACTTGCTTGTCAATAATTTACTTCGTTTAAGAAATTGTTCGTACGTAGAGCATGCTCTTGCGTATCCAATCAATTGAAATATATACACTCCGTATGCTGGTGATGAAGATATATTGCTGCATAAGTAAGGGAAGTAGACGATAGAAAAGTTAAAGTCATCACGTTTATCATATAGCTTGGATGTTAGATTATCATTAGTGTCTTTTTCAAATAAAATATCCAAGCATGAAGCAGAAGTGTCGGACTCTGTGGTATCTTTTATCTCAAGCTCACCAGGATATATCGTATCGACGTAGGAATGGAAATTATCATTATTAGTTGACAATACGTCGTCGATATATCTAAATGTCGAGTTGAAGGCCACAGCAATTGTTTTCTTCTTTTCATACATAAGATTTGCATAAATTTTGTTTCATATGAATATGAAAATAAGTCTGCCAATAACGGAGCGTAATTTGTACCCATGGAAATTCCAATAGACTGGAATACCTGGTCTCCAAAAACCGCATAGATATTGTCAATCAGAAACTCAAGCATCTTCTTGATGGATTAACAATTGATTAGTATGAAAACAAAAATTACGAAATGAAGACTATAAACGATACTGTTGAAATTCTTGTTTTATCACAACTTGTCTCTTAATAGTTAACTCAGTTAAGAAATTGCCCAAACATAGAACATGCTCTTGCGTATCAAATCAACTGAGATGTATATATTCATATATACAAAGGTTGTCCCAAAAAGTCGTAGACAGGTAAAACAGTTTTGTTTCTCTTTGCTTTATTGAATTTCTTTTCTTGTCATAGCAAAGAGTAAGAGTTTATGATCATGCACTTCAAGTTTCATGATGATAGCACATCTTATAAGAAAATTATGAAAAAATAAATAAAGAATAAGAGTGTACACCGGCGCACAGAAGCAAGCGTAAATTACGTCTCTAATAACGTCGTGGTATCTTTGTCTGCTTCACTCGCGGGTATTAACATTCAATAATTTTTTAAGAGAAAGACCACTCTTGATTAACGGACATATTTAAATTCACTACTGTCCGTATCTTTTTTACTTGTTTTTTTTTAAAGAAGATTCAAATTTCAGTTGAAATTTAGTCTAAAGATCGTCTTACATTGTAGGCAGCAGAGAATACAAATTGTTTGACGTCCTTCGCGGTCCAGATTTTTTCAAATTGTCTGCGTTTATCAAACATTACTCTACTTCTTTCATGCCGTAATTAACTATTTTCGGTACAGAAGAATTTTAAACTCTCATTGAATATCGTGCAATTTAAAAATAATTTCTTAATGTGAAATGTCACTTCTGTACTTTTTTTCATATATGGTATATTAACCATATCCAACACAATTTATTACATCTCCGTGCGCCGACTACGCGTTTGACGACGTCATTTTCATCAAACTCAATTTCATCGATACTGTGAAAATCATGACACCAATCGTCTGTTTCTAATGATATTTATGTGAAATTTTGACATAATATTAAGATTTTTATTCTTGTTTCAGTGATGTAAATTTGAGTTCAATGTATTATATAGTACTAAAGAAATGAAAGCAAATGTAATAGTTATATGCGTAAATTATTCCAAATTTTGTCCGTGCGCCGACAGGCCTTATCGGCCTTCATATAAATCGTACTGATATTGTTAATATGAAAGATATGTATTTAAAAATTCACGATTTAAAAGAACATTGACTTTGTTATGTCTTTGCAAAATTTGGTAAGTATTGGTTGCATAATTAAAAATTTATTAACATTGTCTACGACTTTTTGGGACAACCCTCGTATACCTTCCGTTTGCTTATGATAAGGGTATATTGAGCACTGCATACTGCATATTATAAAGTAATCAATTTCCAAAGTAATTAGAAAGTTAAAGTCTAATGATATTAAGTCATCAAAAATGTTACACTTTGTTTTTGTCTACTTGATACTTGACCATGTGCATGAAATATTACTATAATGGCTTTCCAACATATTGGAAACATGTTTACCATACGAGAAGATGTATAAATATAATAATAGATAATAGATATCTATAATAAATATAGATATAAAAATAAATACGGTCTTTTAGAAAGTATTGTTCGTAATAAATGGACTACATCAGAAACTATTTTGTGTAAGGGTGTGTGTATAGGGGGTGGGAGATTTAAAATTTTTAAAAATACGCATTTCTGTCAATACCTTGGCATATTTGACATACTTTCAAAGATAATTAGTGTGCAAGTTAACGAAAGGGGATGGATTGATTGCAAGAATTTTCTAAATTTCTACTGAAACAAAAGGAAGGATGGTAAGGAAATTAAAAATAAAGGGGACGTTGAGCAGCTAATGAATGAAAATTTACATATTTTGATACCAGCAAAAAGTGCCCACCACTGGCCGTTTGCATAGAATAAGTGGGATGATTCTTCGTTTCACATTACTGTAAAAGAAATATGTCTTAAGGTAGTACAAAACATCCCTGGATTCTATTTTTACTATTTTCTTAAAAAATACTGGAGAAAAAGAATGATATTACTATATTGAAAACAATGAATGACCCCTGTAAGAAAACATACAAGTTTTGACATGATTGCGTCATATTTTGTGAAAAAATCAGAACGCCTATATATTGGTCACTTGGAAGCTTACATTTTGGAATGTGTTTACGCTATCTTAGTGTAATAAACAAGAATGTAACCGTCTGATATAAAATGCAGTGTAACTTTTGTTCAATAAATAGAAGAGTGCTGATATTTGGACACACATCTAAGGAGTCTTTATTCTATAAAAGTCAAGGTCATATTATGAGGTCAAAGGTCAAATATTGTGACGTCATCTACTGAATCTTTTAGGGTTTTTTTTGCCATTTAATTTTTTTTAATCGCCAAAATATCAAAAAATACGGGTTAAATTTTCTTTATTTTAAACTTTTTATTCTGGGACCCATTTTAATCATTCTGTTAATTTTTTGCAAAAATTGATTCATACATTTTTTCTTTAGTAAACTTTAAATGTATGATATTTACAAGTAAATCTTTAATTCTGACGTTGTTTATGTTTATTTTTTAATTAAAAATTTTCTCAGATGATCCAGTATCAATATGACTTACTAATTTAAAGTAACAAAAAGGTTATCTTTATCAAAATTATAACACAAACTTGCAATAGATCAATTGATAATTCTAAAATATGGCTCATTCTCAAGTCGAGTGTCTGTTTTCACAATCTTCTTACAGGGGTCTGATAGGCCACATTTCAGACAATGTGGACAAAATATGTGTGGTTGAATTTCTTTCATATTATATTTTAAGAGAGATATTGTATCCTAAAACAAAATATCAAAGTTTCAGAAAAATTGAATTTGAGGAAAATATTGGCCTTTCTATTGTGCCCTACCTTAAGTTTTTTAACGTACAAAATCAAACTACAAGCATTGAGGTTTGACTGGGTATTTTTAAACAAATAAGTCCTTATTTTTAAAACCCCCTTGAATATAAAAGTACTCGTATAAACGCAATGTAGCACTGTGTATTGGAAAGTTCAAATACTGAGGTGCAAAAACAAGACAGCTTTAAAATAAACCTACATAAACCCGAAAGTATAAACACCTGATCATTAAAACATACAGGTACCTAGACGGTAGTTAGGTGATTTGATCAAATAAACAACTGGGCGGTCGTCATCACTCATTCATAAAAAGGTAAGATAATTCTCGAAAACTCAGCTTTCACAGTTAAATAGATTGAATAAAACATCAAATTACTGCTCACTTTATCTATCTAGAACTCTTCAAAGAAAGTTTTACTGTGCCCTGTCTTGAAATTTACACAATACATGATCTGTACTTGAATGTGTAGTCTAAATGAAACTATTTTTTTTGAAATACGAGGGGTGATCAAAAAGTTCGCGAACTATCTCTAGATACACAAATCAGATTAGAAATAAAATTTGATGCACACATAGCCATAATCAAATTCTATAAATAGCATATATTGAATAGGTTTGCTCCTTTTTATGTGGCGTCACAATGCGAAAATTACGTCACTATGTACGTCTTTGGTGACGAAAAATTGTTGTCTCAGGCGTACTCGTGCAACAAACGACTGTAAAATTTATGGTATATCTTAGAAACACCTTTGAAAGAGCGTATAATAATGTGTGCACAGCTTATAAAGACAAATAACTTCCTATAAATAATCAATGATTGGATTAATTGATCGTTTTAGTGAGGGAAGGCTGATGGTTAAAAATAATACTTGTTATATTGTCTAATAAAAGCAAGTTTAAAACGAGATGTGTTTTTTTATGAAGCAATTTGCTATCAAAGACCTTGAACAATAGTTCACTATTTCAACAAAAATTTAAATATTAGATACTTAAGATATTGTTTACTTTAGATTTTAAACATATTCGATACGATAAAAAGGAGGCACCCATTCTCTATCCACTTTTAATAAACGTCTCTCTCAAGACAGAAAATTAGGGTTTTGATGGTCGCTCTGCTTATTTTTGGAAAGGCCATTCTTAACCAACCATTCTATTGCCGAAACATGACCATGTCGAATAAATATATTATTTTTGTAATAAAAATTAACTAACATGGAAAGATTATATAAAACTCAAAAAATTCATGCAGCTCTTTTGACAGAACGCTACGGAGGGGGGCAAATGACCGCCTATATCATGTGATTCGCGCACGAGCAGAACGTTGGCAGATGTGCATTAAAATCGGAGAGGATTATTTTAAAATATAATCAACGCTGAAACCAAATACTGTTTCTTTTATGAAACGAAAGTTATTCAATTAGTTTGCGAACTTTTTAATCACCCCTCGTATATATTTGATTTTCACATTAAACGGTCCGTCTTCTATATCTGTGTCACGGGACTGCGACCAATACACAATGTTGTTATGAAGTCAAACAAGATGGGGTACTCTAAAATACTATATCTATGAATGCAGGATAGAAATAGTTTTGACTTAGGTACTTGTGTACCAACATTTATAGGAATTATATATTAAATGAATTATGAGGGAATGGAATTTTACAAAGAAATTTCGCTTTTTTTTTTGTAATTAGACAAAAACAATCATTGAAATTATATTTAATTTTGTAATTTACTTGTGTTTATCATTTTAGAAAAATCGTATCAAACCCTTTAAAACAATGAATAAAACTATTTTGAAAATCACAAAAAAATTCTTTTGTAATTCTTAAACAATGCATTTACATAAAAACCTACATACAGACTGAATTGTATAAATAAGTGTATACTGCATGTGTATCAAATTTTAATTTAATAAGTCAAATCATCTTACATTAGGAGGAGTAGTAAATTTAAACATTATTCAGATAAAAAGATGAACACTTTAACCTTGGAGGATATTTAGATTTAACTTAGGACTTCTAATTTCTGATATAATCTCGAACTCAAAATCACAATGTATAGCTGTCAGCAGGGGATGCTCACTCCTCCATGGCACCGGATAACACCTCTGATATTTCGTGTTTGTTCTGCTCCTATTTTGTATTGTTTTATGGACTTTGAGATTGAATACTGTTCGTTATCCCCATAACCTTCATAATGCTTTTAAGCCTAAAAATAGAAATATTTTTTTCTAATCCTATCTAATTACTATTTAGAAATTAATGGGTTTTTTTATATTTAAGATAACCTTCTTCTAATGATGGACCCCCGTATCAGTGCCCAGGACGTGTTGCGATGTGACCTGTGTGAGACCGAGGTGGTACAGATGCACTGTGATACATGTCTTGTCAATCTATGTACGGCTTGTGTAGGGAAACACATGAATGATGATATCTAATGAATCTAAGGACCACAAGGTTGTCAGGTTTCAGTCCAGGAAATCTACTCCCCTCTACCCTGGATGTGCAACTCATAGCAAAGAACGATGTGAAATATACTGAAATATACTGTAAACAATGTGACATGCCTGTTTGCAATACTTGCCTTACATCTGACAAACATCTAGGTCATAAGTTACTTAAAATTTTGCAAATTCTGGAAAAACAAAAGAGTACGATACTTGAAAAACGAACCGAATTACATGAAACCATTTACCCAACCTACCAGAACATTGCCTCTGATGTACAAAACAGAATGAGTCAGTTAGAAAAGGAATATGGAGATCTTTCAATAGCCATAACAACACATGGAGAATCCTGGCACAGAGAAATTGACAATCTTGTCGAGAAACTTAAAGCTAAAGGTGATGAGATGAAAAACACACAGTTACAAACTCTACAGAAACATCTGGCTGAAATAAACAAGACAATGGCTGATATCAAGAATGAAATAGATTCAATTAAAATCACCATAGACACTGTTGACTTGTCAATACTGTTTAGTGTCAAATTAAATGTAGACATATACAGAAAGCTTCCACATTAAACCAAGAAAAAATGCCGTCTATACCTAAATTCATTGAAGGACGAATTCAAGAAGAAAACATTAGTCAACTGTTTGGATCCTTATCAACAAATTCTTTAACTTCAGATGAACATGGCTACAGCATGAAGACAACGTAGAAATCACCAGAAGCTGGATCCTCTCCTCCAATCAAACAGCTGCTTGATGAACCAGAGACTGTAACCACCATAGAGACAAAGTACAAAACTAACCTTGAAAGTGTGGCCTGTCTGAGTGATAAAGAAATCTGGTCATGTGGGGATGATAACACCATGAAACTCTACAGCATCAATCAGGGATCACTACTCAAGTCAATCACAACCAAGTCAGGGAATAGACCATATGACATATCAGTGTCGAAAAACGGAGATCTAGTTTATACTGACACGAATAGAACTGTGAACATTGTAAAGAATGAGAAGATAGAGGAGGTGATCAGACTTAACGACTAGAAACCTATAGATATCTATAGTGCCTCCTCTGGTGACCTCCTGGTTATCATGGAAAGAAATGATTGCAAGCAAACAAAAGTTGTCCGTTACTCTGGCTCCAAAGAGAAACAAACCATTCAGTTAAAAAGTAAAGGAAAGCTCTCTATTCATTTGGAAGTTTTTACAGATACGTAACTGAGAACAGGAACCTGGATATCTGTGTGTCTGACATTGGAGCTAAAGCAGTTGTGGTGGTCAATCAGGCCGGGAAACTGAGATTCAGGTACACTGGACATACTCCTACTCCAAAGAACCAACCATTTGATCCGTTAGAAATCACCTCAGACAGTCAGAGTCACATCCTTACAGCTGATTATAAGAATGAATGTGTCCACATCATTGACCAGGATGGACAGTTCCTCCGTAACATACAATGTGGACTGAGTAAACCCATAGGACTATCTGTAGATACAAATGATAATTTGTTTGTTGCTCAAAGTTTAAACACACAAGTGAAAAAAATCAAATACATGTATCCACAGTGAAAACATAGCATTATTCTGCACAGTATCCATCTGAGAGTACATTCAGAAGATTGGCCATAGGTGCTGATATATGAGATTTGTCGATGATGTATATAATAATGAAATAAGAGACAGACTTATTTTTAGAATATGATGCAGAGAGTGAGAAAATATATATCATTGTAATTTATTTTTTACAATATATTACAAGAGTTTGTAGTTTGTAGTCTATGTAAATACAGCCATGTTTTGTATGAAAATTTTCTATTAAACCTATGTACATTGCATAATGGTGCAATCGTTGCTTCATGCCTGAGTAGATAAATTATTGTAGATGATAATGGTAATAAACATTTTCCCAGTGTATTTCCTCTCAAAGTGTAAATGAGTGTGATTCTGGAGAGTGGGTATATGGCAAGTCAACGTTGCAATAATAATTAATATAATTTTTATTTGTATTCTATAATTTCCAATCAGTTTTACCGAGCATATGCTATTAAATACATTGTCGGGTACATGTAACCACGGAGCAAATTATTTTAACCCATACTAGTATAATAATTGTACTATGGGCTATTTTTTTTTACTGAAACAAGACTAGTGTCTGTGACACAAAATAACTGATATTAAAACTCCCTCGATTGAACAAGCTTAGACAGTACATTCTTGATTATATTGTCCTACGGACCCGGTTTGTTGTGAGAAGCTATAAGCCTAACTTGGTAAAACTAAATGTGTTTTCTTTGTTTTAACATCCCTACAGGCCATTAATTCAACTTATTTTTGTTGATAATACAGCAAAGGGATTATATAGTGGAATGGTTATGCTTGATTTTCAAAAGGCATTTGACACTGTTGATCATGACGTACTTTGTAAAAAACTAAAAGCAATTGGTGTTCAATCTGTAAATTGGTTTTTATCTTATTTGTCTGAAAGAAAACAGTTTGTTCAAAGCAATAGAATTTCATCAGATGCTGGCATTATCACATGTGGTGTACCTAAGGGCAGTATTATAGGCCCTTTATTATTTTTAATTTATGTTTATGACATGGTCACTAGTGTTGACGCAGATTGTAAACTTATTTTATACGCTGATGACAGTGCTTTTTTATTTGCACATAAAGATCCTGATTTTATATCAGAAAAGCTTAACAAAGTTTTAGATCAGACTTCGCAATAGCTTGTAGATAATAAATTATCGTTACATTCTGAATGTATTTTATTTGGTTCCAAAAGAAAGCTTCTCAATGTTGAAAAACTCCAGGTTGTATGTCATAACCATATGATGATTGTAAAGAAAGAGTTAATTATCTTGGAGTTTTGATTGATAACTGTTTAAGTGGCGAATGTATTGTTGAATCGATTGTCCAGAAAGCAAATCATAGACTACGATTTCTGTACCGACAAGGCCGTTTTAAAATACTTTTTGTAAAATGACTCTGTTTGGCATTAATACAATGTCATATTGATTACGCCTTTAGAGCTTGGTATGCAGGGCTATCCAAAACTTTAAAGACAAAGTTACAAATTTGTCAAAATAAGATGGTTCGATTTATTTTGAACTTAGGTCCACAAGCATCTGTGAATTACAAAATACTTAGTCAAGTCAACTTATTAAATATTCAACAGGTCGAGACCAATAGATTTTCTGACGTCAGAATAAATTTGCATGTAAATTAGCTACCTGTTTACTTTACCTACTACTGAATGAGCCGTAATGCATTGTGGGCTACTACAAGTACCTAGCTGTGTTGAAAATAAAAGGCAACTTGAATTGTCCCTCGGAAATCTATTTTCAATTTCTTTTGAGATTTATGAAAGAAATATTGTAAAATTATGTACAATCTTTCACTTCTATCCTCACATTTACAAAATTTGCTTTATGAAGCCTTATATCATCTTATAATACATCGACCTAAACCATTTTTCAAAGAGAGGTACAGGACTATCGTGTCGATAAAACACTGATTATTTTGCACGTGATATACGTGTACATAATTTTAGCAGGTAGTTTATAGGTCCTTGGTTTTAGACAGCAGGAGAGGTGTGCAATTATTATTTAACCCCCCAAATATTATCAGAAAGTGTTTTATGTACATGCAAACGTCAAAGCGTTTGTACGGTATTCGAAGCAACTACGAGGGTTGTCCCATAAAATCGTGGACAAAGCGTTTTTCTCGGAAAATAATGGACGCACTGGGCTGAAATTTTCAGCAAATAATTATTTATCATTCATGAGTATAATTTACTTTTTATGGTACAAAATAAACAAGAATAAGGATTTTATTGTGCCTTAATATGCGCAAGGTATGGTCCTACGGCGCACCACCAAAAACGGATAATTTTCCCTGAGAATGATAAACGCAATATTTCAAATTAAAAATTATTATTCGAATTAAATTGTGACAAAAATTATCTTATCTAAATTTCTGGTCTATTATGACGTCATTTTAAAAATTTCATGTTGATTGCGTCATTTTAATCAGTTTACCGAGCATTTGAAATGCAATAGTACTGCACAGAAAAGGATTAAATTGTCGACGTTTGATGACGCTACGGCGCACCGGAATGACGCTACGGCGCACCGGAATGCCAGCCAGTTTTGTGTAGATTTAGGAATGACGCCTGTACAGACCTTAAAACAATTTAAGACGACTGAAAAATATATGAATGTCTCAAGATCTTTAGTTTACAAGTGGCATGGGCGATTTTCGAGTGGAATTTCAGGTACTGCGTCCCGTGGGAGACCGACGCATACAGACAAACAACTACTGGCTGCTGTAAAAAATACCGTCAACACAGACCGTAGAAGAACAGTTCGGGAGATAGCAAGTTTAGTTGGATGTGATAAGAGCACCGTCCATAGAATATTAACACAGAACTTTAGTATGTCCTACGTATGTGCAGGATGGGTCCCTCGCTTACTTACTGAGGATCAGATGGCAACTCGTGTTCGAACATCAGTCCAATTCCTGGACCGTTGTAGGGCCGATCCAACTTTTCTGAGCAGAATAATCACAACAAACGAGACGTGGGTCCATTATTATGAACCTGAAAGTAAGCGGATGTCCATGGTTTGGAAGAATCAGGATAGCCCCCTCCGAAGAAAGCAAAAGTTGTCAGGTCTATGGGAAAAGTGAAGTGCATGGTCTTTATGGATATATCAGGGGTTATTTTGGTTCATATGGTGAAAAATGGCTGTACGGTGAATACAAATTACTACTGCAAGGTATGTCTAGTTTGGGTACATGTAAAAAGAAAATTAAATTTAAAATTTCATAAGGGCCTATTTAATCATAATAATTAAAAAAAAACATTTGTATACTACTATATATTATAATAAATCATAACTTCTTCATTCCGTTGTGTATACATAGGTATTTTGGCACTGATAAGCCAAAAATCAAATTAATTATTTGTTCTTTGAAAATGCATTAACGATTTTTTTTTTCATTTTTCAGGTAGTTCGCCGGGATTTGTTGCATGCTATACGCAAGAAGCGCCCACATCTTGCAGAGAATCTTGAAAACATTGTATTTCACCAAGATAATGCCCCAAGTCATCGGTCGAAACGCACAGAATTTGAGTAGGACATGTTAAGTTTTCAAAGAATAGAGCATCCTCCGTACTCACCGGATCTGGCCCCATTGGATTTTGCATACTTCCCAAAGTTAAAAGACTACTTAAGAGGTCGTCGTTTTGAGAGTCGTGATGAAATTAAGTATGAAATTAGAACATACAACAAGACCTTAAATTGTCAGTGGTTTTAAGATGTTTTTAATAAATGGATGTCCAGGCACCAGAAATGCATTGACAACGGAGGAAATTATTTTGAGAAGGTGTAGAAAGTTGGTGACGTGCAAACAAATACTATGACGTTATTATCCGTGCGCCGTAAGGCAATACCATCTAGGACATTTTAAATGTCATTTTTTTTTTATTTGAGCACATATCTATTTCAAATTTGCTATAAATATTGAAAAAATATATACTATATTATAGTAAAAATTTCGTAACGCTGTGTTGATTAGTTTTTAATTTAGACAACTTGTCTACGATTTTATGGGACAACCCTCGTATTAATCATTTAAAACAACTCCAATGTTAAATGTGAGCATGGAGCAATTTCTTTAGAATATAATCTTTCAATTTCGGTCTTATAAAGCACAGGTGCTTGAGGATAGGACCCCCCCCCCCCCCTTCGATATAGACCCCTGGGCTTTTTCTATTTTTTTCTCATAAAAATCTTTCATTGCCATATTTGTGATATGATCTATACCAGCAAATCGAAAAATTACCTAAAACAAACGTTCTATTAAATCTACCCTACATTCTCTATATAATAATCAACAAGGTTGCCAACTCCGTAAAAAGCTTATTGAACGGAAGTAATGAAGAGAGGACTAATTCCCGATGTTCCCCATATACCCAATATGCGTGTAAAATATCAACAATAGATATATTCTTGTTTTTTTTGTACGAATTCTTCATCAAAAATTTATTTTTAAATGTTTTGTAGATTTACACAAATATTTAAGAAAAAGAAGATATTTTTATAAATTGTATTTTTAAAAGGGCATCACTCTCATATGCAAATCAGGTATTTGAAAAATAATTAGAGACATTTCATTTGCATCAGCGGTTTAGAACTCTGTTCTCCCAATCCATTTAAAAGACATTTTTTAAAGTGTATAACAACCACATTTCTTCAAAAGTTTACTTCAAAACAGTTTCTCAGACTTTCTGCAGAACTATGTATTTTGGTAAAAAGTCGTCTCCTCGTCACTTCCGTTCACTAAGCTAAAACGCTGACTGTTGCCTGACATCCTTTCGAAAACTTGGTCATAGCGACTGTTTAAGTGCCTTAACCTTCATGAAAGTTGGTGGTTAATGAAAAGAATATTCAGTCTACAATATGAGTTGTTGATTTTAGGGGTTTGTTTAGATTTATGAGACGCTTCAACCAAAATTCTTGGCAGTGCCTCTCGGTTTGCAGACGAAGTTGGCAACCTTGTTATAATTTATATAAAGAGGGGGTAGATATTTTTATAAAATATAAGTTTAAGCAAATTTTCTGAATTGATAGGATAGATTATATCACAAATGTGTCATCCATATATAATTTATGTGAAAAAAGTCTAACAGGCCCGGGGGTCTATATTAAGGGGGGGGGGTTTCCTGTCTTCAAGCACCTGTGTTATAAAGTGGTAAAGAAGCTCTACAGTTTTTCCGGTGACGAGTTAAATATTGTGTAGTGAACCGACAAAAAACCACGTGTAGCCATTGAATCGTAAACACGTAGTAGACTGTCATGCTTTGGGACTCATTCACCTGATTGGAGAACGGGTGTGACGAAGACATTCAGTCTATTGTTATTATTATGCTGACTGTTGTTATTATTTATCCGGCTCTCCATTTAGGGGAATTGATTTTTCCTGAAAATAATGGTGGTAACACAGCGCACTTGCAAAAACTCATTTAAAATCTTCATGCTAAAACTAGTTGCATACTTAGTTATTTTGGTTACTAGTATTTTCTCTAAATAAGTCAGGATTTTCTGTCCCAAAGATACTCATCTTTATTTCCTGTTTTGTTAGTAAGACTGATTTGTTTACAGACGTGGATTCTCATTGATAAATTTCTTTTACATCCTTCAATCAAGCGCTATATAAAAAAGCGTTTTAATGACCCCATGATATCAATTCATCTAACGATCTGTATGTAATTAGTTTGAAACTTTGCTGAACATTTATGTAACACAAGAGAATAATGTTCTCGTAGTTCTTTTATTCTTGATTTGAATGAGTATTCAAAAATTATGATGATTATGATGACAGTGGTCCTAAAATAAACAATACACAATTGAAAATGAAAAGGTTAAAAAAATAAATGTAAACAAGTACAATATCACCTCTTGACATTTCAATATTAGGAAAAAAGTAATGTTCACTTCATTAAGAAATATTTATGACAGTCAGACTTCTATTACACTTTATAATACAGCATATAATCTAAGCAAGAAATAAATATGCAGTATATATAATAAGTAATAAAAAATGTACACAGTTCACAAACCTAAGTAAGGAATACAGTATGGCTGCTTCCGGTCACTGTGACGTCATCACTCAAGGACTGTCCACTATAAATACAATCAGGTCTTACTACTCAATTCATACAAACTATACTTACATGTACTTGACAAGGAACCACTTTTATAATAAAAAGGTTTTGCATTGAATAATCTTTTAAAATCATATATCATTAGGGCATCTATCATTTTTAACCTATAAACATACTTATAAACAAATGACTAGATGGTAACATCACGACATTATTTCTGACTAGTAATAAACAACTTTCAATCGGGAAATTACACCGTTGCATATTTCACAAAATATAAAATAATCATTCACTTGTGACATAAGTACCTAGTCTAATATGAATGCAAGACAAAAATATCATTACTCACACATATCAGACAAAAAGGCGTTTAGTAACACGGCTGACACACATCTTCACTAGTCAACATCTATTGTGAAAATACCGCCAAAAGATGGCCTACTGTACATTCGGTAAATTGACCAATCAATGGACAGATTCACAAGTGTAAAAAAGAATTATAAAAATTACTTACAGCCAAATACTATCGTTATTTCAGTTATTCAAAAAGGATTTAAACATAAAAATAATTTTCCTTTTCATAATTTGTAAACTTTACAAAAATTTCAATCTGAATCTTGAACCCGATGCAAAATATACTTCTCCCTCTTACACATTTCCCCCCTTTGTCATTGCTTTCCACAGCAATGAAAAGGTTAAAAAATATAAAAATTTTCTATCACAACATTCAGATATATACACAATTAAACACAATCAAATGAAATAACATAATTACATCTGATTTGGTAACTACATAATCACATCTGATTTTGTCTTGCCCACGAATCACTTAAAGTAGCACTTAATGTAGCACCAAGATTCACAATCGCATCACTTAGTTCTTTAAAATTTGTCGGTTCAGCGGAAATTTGATTGCATGGTACGGTACTTTTAGGTAAGTTGAACAGGTTAGAATGTTTCCCTGCCGTCGTTCTCTTACTTCGTCGAGGTTGTGTCACTTCTACCGTCTCTTCTTCTGAATCTTCCCTGCTTGTTGAAGGAACACACGGTTTTTCTATCGCAGCTTATTCCAAATTCTCGGCAGTTGCGGAATGTTTTTCCTCTTGAACTTGTACGGTCTGTTCTGGTATATACTCGAGGTCCGATTCTTCAGAACTGGAACATCCATCACTCAAATTCACTTTTTCAGCTGTGTCTAAGATCTCTTTCCTTGTCACATTCTTGATCGGGCCAGACCCATCTGCCAGCTGAATAGAATACACGTTATCACCAAGGTATTTCACAACTTTGTATGGAGTAGCACACCACGTATCCTGAATTTTGTTTCTTCCAAGAATGCGATTCCTCGTAAGAACTCTTGTTCCAACTGGAATGACCGAAACACTGGCTTTCTTGTTCTTCTGTTGATTCCGCTGTTCTGCAGATTTTTCTGTATTTGACAATGCCAACTTTGATGCTTCCAACATCTCCTTCTTTTGGTCTTGTATCCAATCATCCATAGGTAAGTTTTCAATGTCATCATCTGAAGATTTGTGTAATCCAAGCATCAAATCGATGGGAAGAATTGGTTCTCGTCCGAAAAACAAAAAATGTGGAGAGTAACCGGTCGATGAATGAACAGTGGCATTGTAGATATACACCAAGTATGGAAGATATTCAGGCCATTTCCTTTTCTTTTCTGGAGGTAATGTTCTCAGTCTGTCATGCATGGTCCTATTGAATCTTTCACATTGTCCATTCCCTTCCGGATGATAAGGAGTTGTCCGGGATTTTTCAATGTTATAGTAACTACACAGTTCTTGCGTCCTTGGTCACTATGGATACGCTTAGGGATTCCAAAATTCACAAACCAGTTTTTAACTAGAATTTTTGCGACAGTATTTGCTTTCTGGTCTTTACACGGTACAGCTTGAGTAAATTTAGAGAAAATGTCTGTCATAATTAACACATTCTCACGTCCACCAGATGATTTTTCTAGCAGAGTAAAGTCAATGGCCAGAATTTCTTGAGGTTTGTACGCAATTAAATTACTCATTGTAGGCTTAATCGCTGGAATTGGAGCTTTCCCTATTAAACACCTTTCACAAGATTTACACCATTTCTGGACATCTTGTAGCATCCTTGTCCAAAAACATCTTTTCTTCAGCAAAGAATAAGTTCGTTCAACACCTTGATGACCTGCATGGTTGTGAATATTTTCCAGAATGGTCTTCTTCAGAACTTCAGGAAGTAATATCTGTCTCTGTTCACCAGTCTCATCTGTGATCTTCCTGTATAAAACACAATTTTCAATGAAAAGTTTATCTCTCTGATTAAGAAGTTTTCTCACATCTTTGTGCTCCTTTTTCAAGTCATCAACCGAAATTTTATGATTTTCCTCCATCCAATATCTGATTCTGCTTAACTTCGGGTCATGATCTTGAAGTGCTGCTATGTCTGCTGGAATATACTCAGGAAGCGTTGTCATGGCGCTCAATGTCCGCATCTCAAAGTCTGTAGTCTCTGAATTCAACTGAGTCAGTAGACGGCTATCTAACATCTCTAATGATGTACTCTGAGTGATCCTATCTAAGTAAACTTTCACTTCTTCTTTCAGTGAAGTAGGTCTACGGCTTAACGCATCCGCGTTGCGATTCACCTTACCAGAGCGGTATTTCACTATAAAATCAAACTGAGCTAGCTCTCCTATCCATCTCATCGTTGTTGCGTCTACTCGTTGCTTTGGTTTGTTGATGTAACTAAGTGGGTTATTGTCAGTGTAAATGATAAACTTCGATCCAAGGAGGTAATCACGAAATTTTTCACTAACTGACTACTTGAGTGCCAGAAGTTCAAGCTTCATAGAACTGTATCTTTCCATATTCTTCTCTGATTTCCGCAGTGATCTTGATGCGTAGGCTATCACAATCTTTCCATTAGGTCTCTCTTGAGATAAAACTGCTCCGAGTCCTTCAAAACTTGCGTCTACTTCCAAAATGAAATTCTGTGAAAAATCGGGAAATCCAAGAATCGGGGGTGAAACAAGTTTCTCCTTTAAGCTGTTAAACGACTTGGTACACTCGTCAGTCCATAACTTTTTAAACTGCTCTGCTTTTGGTTTGGTATTCCTTGGTCTTGATAGCAATGCATGAAGAGGAGCTGCTATGCTAGCGAATCCTTGGACGAATTTCCTATAGTAACTAGCTAGTCCGAGGAAGGAGCGGAGTTGCTTTGCAGTAGTTGGAATAGGCCACGATTCAATAACAGCTGTTTTCTCCGGGTCTGTAGATATCCCTTTTTCGGAAACAATATGTCCGAGAAATTTTGTTTCTTTCTGGAAGAAATGACATTTTGCTGGTTTAATTTTTAGTCCATTGGATTTCAGTTTAGTAAACACCTGATCTAATCTGTTGATATGTTCTTCTACTGTTCTTGAAAATACTAAGATGTCGTCCAAGTAGAGAACTAGTATGTTGAAATTTTCATCTCCAAGGCACGCCTCCATAAGTCTTTGGAAGGTTGCGGGACTGTTGCATAAGCCAAAAGGCATTCGAACATATTCATAGAGTCCACCAGAACCAACACGAAACGCAGTCTTGGGAATGTCTTCTTCTCTTACAGCCACTTGATGGTATCCTTGTATTAAGTCTATGCTACTGAAATATTTAGCTCCATTCAGAATATCCAAGGTATCCTCAATACGCGGTAGCGGATACGCGTCTTTGACAGTTTTTGAGTTGATTGCTCTATAATCTACACAGAGTCTTATGCTGTTGTCCTTCTTCCTGACAATCACAACAGGCGAAGCGTACGGACTGGTACTTTTGCGAATAATTCCTTGATTTAACAGTTTCTCTATATGTTATTTCACTTCGGAAATCTGATTGGGCGGAATTCTTCTATGAGGAATTTTCACAGGTTGGTTATCTGTCAGCGTTATAGGATGAGTTACAGTTGTTGTGTATCCCAAATCTTCATCACTCCTTGCAAACACATCTTCATGTTTAGAAAATAGTTCAAGTAGTTTCTGTTTTTGTTCAGCTGATAATGGAACATTTCCAAGATCCAGTTTAGACATTAGATCAGAATTATCAGCATTTACAGTGTTGGTTGACACCGAGACACTACGAATGTTCAATTCTGTTGGTTCAATATCAACTGCATATTCTTGGTCAGAACTCTTCAAAATCTCGATCTGGTGTAGTGTACCAATACGAGTCTTTGGTTGAATCCAAACATCTTCTTCACCAATGTTCACCATCCTTACAAGAATTTTCCCACTATCCACAACACTAACAGTATCCACCACCAAAATATTCCGAGGTAGAGATCCATTCTCATTGGAAATAGGTTGAACGGCTGCTACATATGGGTTTCTTTTCTTATATTGTCGTGTGGATCCTACTATGGTTTTCATAGAGTTCGCTGGAATTCTTACTGCTTCTCTTCCTGCCACTTTAACAAGTCCACTCTTCACATCCACTTCATTCTCAGCTAACGCTAGAACAGACATAACATTGTTCCATATAGGATCTTTCATAATAACATTATCACAATGACAGGCTGTTCTAATATGTTTCAGCACATTACATCCAAGAATAACTTGAACGCCATTTGGATCTGTTGTCACTGTTTCTATTAACATTCCAACATCACTGAATAGTTGATCCTGAATCTTTAATTCCACTTCAATATATCCAAGGTATGGAATTTGGATTTTGTTGGCTGCAGATAATCGTAGAAATTTTCTTGTGTCTGTAATATCTTTGTGATGTAAGAACTTTTTATAAAACATTTCAGATATAGTTGACACTTCTGCTCCGGTATCTAGGAGACATTTTACGGGTTGTCCGTTTAGTTCAATAGTAGTGACTGGACTGTTTCTTGCAGCATTTTTTATTTTCTCGTTTATATCACACGAGTCTTTCCCAATCCCCTCTAACAGGCGACTCTCTACTGTGAGGGTTTTACTTTTGGGTCGGTGTTCTGCAGTTTTGGTCTTGGCTGTTGTTGCAGTCGTCTGTTTTCTTTGTTCTGTGAGAACCCGTTATTACGATTTGGGCATTCTGAGGAAAAATGTCCAAGTCCGTTACAGGAATAACAAACAATCTGATCTTGTCTTCTGATTCCTCGGCCACGTCCTCTGAACGGTACGGGTCTATAACCCCTCCGAGGTGAATCAGACTGTCGAGACTTTTGTACTGTTTGTGTAACCGTATCAATCTGTTGTTGTTGTTTCTCTAACATCTCTTGTTGTTTCTTAAGTAGAGTCATTAATTCACTCTGTTCTGTATTTGGAGTAGGTACACATGATGTTTTCTTCACACTGAGATTCACACCAGGATTGTCTTCTATCCATCGTAACATTTTAAGTCTGAATTCAAAAAATGGTACGTTGCCAGAGTCTAACACAACTTTTCTCAGTTCTTGTCGGGTGTTCTGATCTCTGATTCCATCAACAAATCTCTCGGTAAGCTTAACATCAGTCACTTGCTCTTTCTTATCTTTCTTGTTGATTTTCTGTGCCATCTCCATTAATACAATAGAATATTTTTCTAATGTTTCATCCTGTTTTTGGTCTCGTTGATAAAATTTCTGGAGAAGTTGGGTAGTGGTTTCTTTGATTTCAAACACAGCCTCCAAGATATCGAGAATTTGTTTTCCTGTTTTTCTCTCTGTATGAGGTCGAAGTTTCACTTCTGATTTTGCGGATCCAGTTAAATGGTCCATGATGAAATCTACGAAATCGTCTTTGGACTGTGTAGACTGTATATGTTCCCTCATGTCGGAAATCCACTCGTAAACATCTGGGTCTCCATCCTTAACTGGTCGACCTCCAAACTTAGGAAATTTTCGTTCGGACTTGACTTATACTAAAGGTGTTGGTTTTTCTTTCGACTCGGTAGCTTGCAGTGAAGAAACTTTTCCTTGTAAATTTTTAATTTCTTGCTGCATGGCCGCATTTTCCTGCCTGTCTTGATTTTCTCTCGTCTCCAAAATCTTAATTTTGTCCAACAATCCTTGGACGAGCTGTTCCATGCTGATGCACACTGTCGTCAATCACAAGAATCACAATCACAAGAATCCTGTCCACGACGCCATTTGTAACACAAGAGAATAATGTTCTCGTAGTTCTTTTATTCTTGATTTGAATGAGTATTCAAAAATTATGATGATTATGATGACAGTGGTCCTAAAATAAACAATACACAATTGAAAATGAAAAGGTTAAAAAAATAAATGTAAACAAGTACAATATCACCTCTTGACATTTCAATATTAGGAAAAAAGTAATGTTCACTTTATTAAGAAATATTTATGACAGTCAGACTTCTATTACACTTTATCATACAGCATATAATCTAAGCAAGAAATAAATATGCAGTATATATAATAAGTAATAAAAAATGTACACAGTTCACAAACCTAAGTAAGGAATACAGTATGGCTGCTTCCGGTCACTGTGACGTCATCACCCAAGGACTGTCCACTATAAATACAATCAGGTCTTACTACTCAATTCATACAAACTATACTTACATGTACTTGACAAGGAACCACTTTTATAATAAAAAGGTTTTGCATTGAATAATCTTTTAAAATCATATATCATTAGGGCATCTATTATTTTTAACCTATAAACATACTTATAAACAAATGACTAGATGGTAACATCACGACATCATTTCTGACTAGTAATAAACAACTTTCAATCGGGAAATTACACCGTTGCATATTTCACAAAACATAAAATAATCATTCACTTGTGACATAAGTACCTAGTCTAATATGAATGCAAGACAAAAATATCATTACTAACACATATCAGACAAAAAGGCGTTTAGTAACACGGCTGACACACATCTTCACTGGTCAACATCTACTGTGAAAATACCGCCAAAAGATGGCCTACTGTACATTCGGTAAATTGACCAATCAATGGACAGATTCACAAGTTTAAAAAAGAATTTTAAAAATTACTTACAGCCAAATACTATCGTTATTTCAGTTATTCAAAAAGGATTTAAGAAATAAAGTCCGCGTTTTCGTGAATGTTGCAGAATAACCTCCGAGGTCGAGAAATGTTGTTTGAAAGATAAAAGCCGAGGCGCTAGCCGAGGCTTTTATATTTCAAACAACATTTCGAGACCGAGGAGGTTATTCTGCAGCATTCACGACAACAAGGACTTTATTTCTATTCTTCCACGTATGGTACAAACGCTTAATTAAGGATAATCGTTTCCTCTATAGAGAAACGAATTAGGTCACCATGTCTCGATTACGCTGTTTCATTTAACACCAGAGGCAAAATTTGTTTCCTTACCTGTGTATAGAATGCAGACGATTTGAGCTTTCGTTACATTAAAAATAGCCTTTTTACAAATTACAAATATGTTCATAATATGTATTGATAAGTTAAAATGAATATACAATGACAAAATCATGTTCTTGTTTTACTGCTAAAACCACGTTGTTTAATGTGTAGGGAGGTCCGTGGAATACCCCCGCTTAGCTATAAAAACCGACATTCATCAGCAACTTGATGCAATTTACAGTGTTTATAATGCAAAAGACGACACATCGATGCGGTCTAAACATGTATTTCATTCTACAGCCAAACATGCATTTGAATTGTTCAGATTGGATACGTGTTTCTGATCTGATAATTTTTTGATGATCGTTCGTGATTTATTGGAGAATAATGTCCGGCGGTTTCCTTTGATGTTTTGAATAATCGTGGTAGAATTAAACATAAAAATAATTTTCCTTTTCATAATTTGTAAACTTTATAAAAGTTTCAATCTGAATTTTGAACCCGATGCAAAATATACTTCGCCCTCTTACATTTATCTAAGATTCCTTAGAATAAATATAACTGTTTTCAAATAATATTTGTGTATTTTCTCCTTCTTGTGTCAACTGTATAAATTAAGTTTATATATTTAATAAAATTCTCCAATTAGTGATCGTGTCTGTGGCGTAATCGATAAGGCATTGGACTGGCAATCTCATGGTTGCGAGTTCGATTCCCGGTGTGAGCATTGATGAATTTTATTCACAAAATAAGGCCGTGCACTATTTCGACATAGTATGCTTACGCTATATAAATCCTTAGACCAATATGCGAGATTAGTAGGGTATGGGTTATATAGAGACAAACTGACAGGAAGCATAATAATTGGTTATGTATTCATACTACAATTCATTTTTAAGAATCTCTGTGTTGTAAACTTGATCCCTTTTTAGGTCACCTGAGTAACTCAGGTGACCTATTGCTATCCGTTTTCGTCCGTCGTCGTCCGTCGTGCGTCGTGTGTCGTGTGTAAACATTTTAACATTTTCAGCTTCTTCTCTGAAACCACTGAACCAATTTCAACCAAATTTGATATACAGCATCTATGGGTAGAGGGGAACAAAAATTGTGAATTTCATGGTCCCTGCCCCCCTGGGGCCTGAGGGGTGGGGTCAAAACCACGAAAATTAATGAAATCTTTAAAAAATCTTCTTTACTCCTGGACATCAAGTAGGCAAACTATTGGCATGAATGTAATGAGCATTGAGTCCTCTACCAAAATTGTGAAATTCAAAGCCCCAGGGTCAGGGGTCTGGTGTTAGGGCGGGGCTCTATATATAATATAGTGAAAATGCATTATTTCTTTGAAAATCTTCTTCTCTGCTCCTGGGTATTAAATACACTAACTAACCACATAGTTATGATGAGCAAGAGTGCCTCTTCCAAAATTGTGAATTTTATGGCCCCAGGGTCAGGGGTTCTGGTGTTAGGGCGGGACTTTATAGATTATATAGTGAAAATGCATTATTTCTTTGAAAATCTTCTTCTCTGCTCCTGGGTATTAGATAAACTAACTAAGCACATAGTTATGATGAGCAAGAGTGCCTCTTTCAGATTTGTGAATTTTATGGTCCCGGGGTCAGGGGTTCTGGAGTTAGGGCGGGGCTCTATTAATTATATAGTAAAAATACATTTATTCTTTGCAAATATTTTTCTTTGCTTCTGGGTTTTAAGCCAATGATCCAAGTATATATATATTTATGATGAAGAAAGGTGCATCTAGCAAAGTGGTTTTTAATGCCCCCAGGGTCAAGGGGGGGGGGGGGATTGGATACATAGCCTGAAAATAAATAAATGCTTTGAAATCTGCTCTTTGGTATTAATCAACCATTTTATGATAACATTTGCAAAATTTTGAAATATATGGCCCTGGGTCAGTGGTTCCTTTGGGGTGAGGTGCACAACTGGTTATAAAGTGGAAGTGCATTTTCTCTCTGATCTACCTCTGGGTATTAAGTGAATAGAGTGAGCATGCTAGTTAATAAATATGATAAGCAATGGTGCCTCTTTCAAAATTGTAAATTGTGAATTTCATGGCCTCCGGTTTAAACACGAACCAAATTTAATTGTTTGAAAGTTGTTGCACAATACTCAGGTGACCTATAAGGCCCGTGGGCCTCTTGTTTAGTAATAGAATCTATCACTGCATGAAAAGTCGCGTTTAATATAATTTAATAAATTCGTTTACTCCAGTAAATTTCTTGTATTGAATTTAATTTATGTATAACGGTACATTTTACATGAGATATATTGTGATATAATTAAATACAGTTTTCAAATAAGTATAATCATATTTAATGCAAAATACGTCGAGAATAATATAGTTTAATTGAGATAATTATACGTTCCGTTTAAGAATATCGACATGTTAAAGTAAACATGCTTATACTTAAAGTTTAAGTACATTTTTGGTATTTTGAATATGTCATAAATAATTCTTTATACCTAATGTAAACTTATGTTGAAACATTTTTGAAAAAAAATATTTAGGCACCCTATTCATTTTAATGTATTTATTTCTCATTTTTATTTATTTAACCCTTATGTAGATTTTTCAAAACTGTGGAATATAGCTTAGTTTTTTCTCTATCGACTACCACAATCTCCCATGCAGAGTTGTCGTTCGTTCCTCTCTCAGACACCTCGAGGTGAATGTATGAGCCGATGGTAGAGAGTGCGACTACCACTGTAGTACAATTACATCGGGATCGAAGTCGGGCTCGAAAAGCAATTTATTTAAAAACAACACACCGCGCCGAAATTCAATTTTTTGGAGAGTTCCACGCAGCCATGTTGAACTTGATCATGATGTTGTACGGAAGGAAGGGGCGAAAGAGAGTTACTCGAAAAGGAGAAGCATGATAAACTTTGGATGGAATTTATGTTTTAACAGAAGATGAAGACATTTACGACCCTGTTTAGCGGTAGGAACAATGTACAAAATTTTATCATGTGTCCTTGAATGAATAATTGCCTCTGCTACTGATAATGTTACTGTTCCTTAGTCTGGGCTGTACACATAAAATGCCTGGCAGTAAAAACGTTTGGGCAAGCGCCATTTACATTTTGTAATGATTATTTAACACTTTTAACCATCTAACTTAAAGATGGATTTTAACCAGAATTTTCTCGTTTGGGATTGGTTTCAGAATTTTTGTCACTAAAGTGTTCCTCTGTTCAGCATTTACAGAGAGTGTTGTACAATGTAATAAAATATTTATTTATTTCTTAATGCCTACTCAAGAATATATTGAGCACTTATTTTCATTATTTAAATAGTTGCAGTGTGGACTGTGCCTGAGACGATTCCCCATAACGCCGGCTATGTAGACAGCTTGTGAAAATGGTGAGAACCATACCGCTCAAATTTTCTATTATCACAAATAAACAATGTTTTTATTAACTTGTATCTTTTAGCATAAGAGTATAAAAAATATTGCAACAACTTGAAATGCTATATACCAAGTAGACAATACGAGGTTAATATTCTTATTTTCCTTATCCTAAAAATACAATAGCAATGGATTCTGAGCTATGCATATTTTTTTACGTTAAATACGTAAGCATGAATTATTAAAAATAGCTATCACATTCTATGATGCACAATTATGCATGCATTATTTACAGGAATCCAAATGCTCACAAGAAATGACAAAAGCAGTATGAAGATTAACACAAAGGTAAGATTTCTTAAATTTTCTGATAAGATCAATAAAATCACATGAATTGATTTATTTTAGCTCACCTGAGCCATTTTAAGACCCGAGCGAGTTTTCTGTTCTGTGTCTGGTATTCGTCAGTCATCTATAAACTTTTTAAATTTTTACATTCATGAGAATTATTCCTAGTTTGAATAAAAATCCCTGCAAGATACATCTTTTCTTTCAGAAATTGTGCCAGAAAAGTTTGAAGTAGCTATGGGAATGATCAACATTGAACTTGCTGAGGCTCTCTTCCTGAAAGTGACTTGACCAGATATTTGGCTACCCAGTATGAGGTACGAACTAATCATTTGTTGTACAACTTATTGTGTATGAGATTGCCACCATTTACTGGAAGTTTGCATTTGTTGTCCACTTTAAAAACTTGCTATCTACAGTGTAAGTTGTTAATATATTTTACTTTATGTTAAATCACTTGTTCATTATCCCAATAACTTGCATGTTAAATGCTGTAGATGCTAACCTTTGCATTTAAGTTTACTCTTAAATTCCATGTGTTCCGAGTATGTACACCCATTTCATATCATGTTTTGTTGTCTCTAAATTTAATATAATACATATCATAATATGTATTAGATCACAAAGTTTGAGGATTTTATTATTGTATGAATGTTATCTACTTGCTCTTTATCATAAATACATCTGTTTGTATATTTTTTCTACGAGATGCCATACCTGCTTTTAATTTTTCATATTTTTTTTTTATCCATAGTATCTTTCTGCTACATTAAATAAAATATCGTGGAGGAACACGAAGAAAAGGGCTGCACACCTCAGCATATTCAAGGTCAAGCAGGTAAATACATTGGTAAATTGCTAAAAAAAAAAAAGATGGCAAAAAGTCACCAGTCCCCAATTGACATGTACTTCCACAAATTCTGCAGCTTGCTGCTGTGAAACTATATATATGTGTGTCTTAATATGATAAATGCTGTAAATGCTATTCTTTGTATTTTCCTAAACTTTGTAAATCTTCAAATTCCATGTGCTCGGACTACGGTACCATTATGTATGTTTAATATCATATTTTGTCGTCTATAAATTTGATCTATACATATAATTATATGTTTTTTTTTATGCAATTCACTTAACTAGATGACACAGAGAATTTTTTTCATTGTGTAAAATGTTATCTTCTTGCCGTAGTCATGTTAGTCATAAGTATACCCTGTTTGTATATTTTTTCTCCTTTTTTGTATATTCTTTCTATGGAGAGCCACACCTGTTATTAATTTTTCATATTTTGTTTATGACAGCTTTTTACCATATCCATAGTATCTTGCTGCTAAATGAAAGAATTAGTGTGGAGGAGCAGAGAAAAGGGCACCTCAACATGTTCAAGGTCAAGCAGGTAAGATGCTCAAAAAAAAAAAGATGGTGAAAAAAATCATTAGTCCCAAATTTACACGCTTCGAAATCTGTAGCTCGCTGACCTAAAATTATAGATATCTGTCTTTATTACCCAGATTTGAAAAAATGGCATATCTTTTGTAGTCTTCTGTAAATTTTTAATTAAGCAAAATTGATCTGTGTTTCCTCTAGGTCAAATGATAATTTTACAATCAACTCAGATTTTGTTTTTACTTTTTAATATATGCAATTGCATAAATCCGGAAGCACACATATAATATGTATATATAGGCAAATGGGTATTTATTTTTATGTTTATTGTAGAAATTAGGAGCTAGGTGTGCTTCTCCAGAGCTGAAAACTTCTTGGCATGAAGAGAAGAAGAAGCAAGAAAAAGCAGTTTTAAATATTGATTACGTCTTCATAGTACAAAAAATGATTCTAAAGATAATGCTATCTATGAAATTAGAAAGCTGAAGTTGCGTTCTGATAAATGTGAGAATGTCTTCAAAGAACAGGACACCAGAAGTGCCATTCTCAAATCAAAGCACTCTAAAAGGCAGAGCATAAGAAGAACTAGGACAAATAAAGAATCTAAAAGAGTCAAACCTATGGATGTATTAATTGAACAGAGATGGGCTATTAGAGATGAAATAACTGAGTTGCTACTGTTATGCACAAATTCAATGTTAGATAAGAAAAATATACCTAGTGTTGTATTTTTGACAGGGAAAGTTTTTTCTTATGCTTGATTACAGATTAAAACTGTTATGTATTTTATTGTTTAAACATTTATTTGTTTGTTGTGTAATCTGCAATCACATACATTTTAATCTTGATTTATATATCACATATATGTACAAGTCTAACTCAAATAATAAGTGCATGGACATTATTGTGGAAAAAATAAGACAATCATGATCAAGGGTAGTCTGAAAGAGCTTTGCTGGCAGTAAGTTGCAGATCTTGATACCCAAGTAAGAGAAAGTGGCGTCTCTGACCGATCCTTTTGCTGTTGCTTGTGGGCGAGTGAGGATTCTCTGTCAGTGGCTTAGTGAGTCATAGATGTAAAAAATAGAATAGGCAAGTGAGGTAGAGACATTTCTGAGTAAAAAAGGGGTGAATTGTGATTTTAATAAATATTACAATTGATATTGCAAGAGTAATGAGAATTGCAAGAGTAAAATATTAATTTGTTTCCTTCCATTTGAAGTAAGAGAGTTTATGAATTATGAGTTATGGAATTGTAATTAAGGCTTAAAAAATTGTTAAATATACTTTTACATATGTTTATACAGGACTTTTATATATGCATGTTTCAGAGCTCATTTTTGATATTTTAAAGCAAAGTTGAAAATATCACTATTGAAATGTTTTGCATTCCAATGTAACGTTGATTTAATGAGGATATGTTATATTACAATCATCAAGCAATAAACCTAGCAGTTGGAACAAAAATGAGCTACATGTATTGTAAACAAATTTAAGCTGCTATTGTTTTGTGTAATTGTGATACTTTTTCCTTAATTTGAATTGACATAACCAAATGATATAAACGGTTTTTTTGGGTCTTGTATTTTTCACAGTCAACATAAAGTATTTTTCAAGTTGAACTTGGATAATTAGTGCATGGACATCTATTGTGGAAATACTTGGGAAACAATATAAGGGTGGTCTAAAAGAGCTTTGCTGGCAGTAAGTTGCAGATCTTGATACCCAAGCAAGAGAAAGGTGGTGTCTCTGACCGATCCTTTTGCTGTTGCTTGTGGGCGAGTGAGGCTTCTCTGTTAGTGGCTTAGTGTGTCTTATTAAAATGTACATGTAAAAAGAATGGACAACTTTTATTGGCAACTTTTATTCTTTTTATGCAAAGTATGATATAATTTATTGTGGGAAATTGAAAAGCCATTTACAACCCATGCAGAAGTTTTAATAGGGGCAGTTTCAGTCAGATTTTGCAGTCTTTTGGAGTACTATGACTACATTTTTTACCTGTTGTGTTTTGATTTATTGCGGATTTGAATTTTGCATACAATGCTATTCTTATATTATTTATAATTACTTCAGTATATTACTTGCTACTAGTATGTAGAAATTTACTCCATTATAATTGAGCTACAATCATGATTGTAAATAATTCTGACTTTTAGGCTTAAATTTGAAATATTTTGTACTTTGTTAGAACTCATTGTTTGTACACTATTGAGATAACATCTAATAAAATTGAATGAGAAATGGATTTGTATAAGATTGTAAAATACTTGCCAAAAAACCCACAATTGTAAACCATACAAATTATTGATGGAATAAATGTAAAATAAAAATATTATGCAATAATATAATAATGTTAAATTTCATCAAATACAACCTTAAATCTTAATTATATGGGAAGGTTTAATCCGTACATTTTCATCACATATACAAGAGATTTAATATTAGTTTATGAAAGAATAAAATTTGTACGTATAATTAAGTTTACAATTCTCCGTATATAACTTAATTTTTGGAAGTATTATAAAGTAAAGTGTGAATTTAACAAAAAATAATGAGGTAAAGATCTACGTTAAATTTTATTAAACGAACAAATTTAATGTGACCGTAAAACTTAATTTTATGGCCATGTTTAATAATAATTATACGTTTTGTATATTAGAGGTATAATAATTGTTTACGGCAGACTAAAATCCGAACGTATTAGTAAGTTTACAATTTTCCAAACTTTATTAAATTTGTTCTTTTAATTTTTCATTAAACTCGTATTAAATGCTAATTATTTTCTAACATTTACGATCCCACAATATGTTATAATATGCATTTAAACATTAAATAATCGCAGCATTTAAATCACATTTAAGGTAAAATTAAACCCGACTTTTCATGCAGTGTATATTCTTTTCTGTTATTTTATTTAACATCCAATATACATGTATGAGTATAAGGAACCCATTGGAAATAAGCCATTGGCTTTCATGGGTTATCCTTGGTAGACAAATGTAATGTCAATCGTATATATATTCAATGTCTTCCAAAACTGATTGATTTCGATATGTTATCTTAATTCAATTGTTTAGTGTCAACTTTTATATATATCATAAGCTATATTGTCATTAATGCATTGTAGCAACTATATGTTGTATACCAAATAAATATCTATCTACCTATTTTTTACAAATGTATTACTGAGAACGGGAATTTGGATATCTGCGGATCACATCATGGAGCTGGAGCAGAAGTGGCGGTCAATCAGGCCGGGGAAATGCGATTTAGATACACTGCATGGCCTTACTCCTGCTCAACAAAACAAATCAATTATATTCATGCTAGATTTCACAAATGTGATTATTTTTACGAGTTTTAATAACAACTTAATTTTTTTCATTAACATACGAAAAACAAAACGGTGAATAATATACATTTACATTTTTCATTCAAAGCGGCACAGTGACGCACAAAGCGGAAAATTGACAAATGTAGAATTTTCGCATGACCTCTCTAAATTTTGTTCAATTCCTAAAAGTATTAAGTTTCAGAAAATTACAGGCTTCAGAACCTAAAAATTATATTTTTATGGGGAAAATAAAAGTAAAAATAATTTCTGTCTGCCCCAGAACGAAAATATTGCAAATACCCTGGTACTTCTTCCTCCCTATTGTACGCGTGCGCAGAAAAGTGTTGAATAAGTTTCCATAGTTACCATGGTCTCAGGTATCAACGAATGAATGTAAGAAGACCCAAAAATTTGATTTAATCTTTTTAAAAAGTTGTTAGAACATATTTCTCACCTTTGCATGCTCCAGTTGAATGTTGTTTACAAGTTTGAGCTAAAAATAAGAGTTGCGTGACCTTTACATATACGAAACAACGAAACGGTAGATACAACCTTTGTTTTTCCGGCACTTATACTGTTATATTGTGCAATCAATTCTTGCAGTTTAATTGTCATATCTTCGCTATATACTCATAATTCTATGCTACTGATATCTTAAAATAAAGATATGATTTTGACTCATTGTACCGCTTTAATTTGAAGAAGAAATTCTAGTGATTGCTCAGTCTGGAAACCTTTCTAAACTGCTCCGAATTTCATCGTGTACGAATTAATATTTTTCCGGAAGTAAACAATGGATGATGCGTACGCAATCATAATTATACGCAGAATAGTATTTTGTTTGCAAGTGTGATTTACAGATAATATTAATTTTTCAGTTTTAAATTATCAAAATACTTTATTAGTTTGATATAGAAAAGGTTCATATCACTTTCTTCAGTTTGATACAGAATATTTATGTTTTGATCAAAACAAGTTCTACACTCTTTCATATGCGGAGATTTCATTCATGTGTTATCACCACGGCTTCCGTTTTGAGGCTCTGAAAGTAAACTAATCGACGGGGTCACGTGACCCCGTCTAAAAACCATTTGATCCACGAGGAATCACCGCAGATAGTCAGAATCACATCCTTATAGCTGACATCGAAAATCATTGTGTTCACATAATTGACCAGAGCTTCAAGCTCAAGTGAGATTTTTGGGGATGAGGTGAATGGTCTGCAATGAGCAAGAATTTTCTTGATTTCTCATGCAAGAAAAAGAAGGATTGATTGATTGTATGTTGTTTAACATCCCTCTCGAGAATTTTCACTCATATGGAGACGCCACCGCTTGCCGGAGAAGGGCTACAAATTTTGTCCTATGCTCGGCACTTAGGGACTTTGAGCAGTGAGGGATCATTTTCGTGCCAGCACCTACTGCGACACTGGGCATCGGTTTATACGGTCTCATCCGAAAGACCGGTCTCCACGTCCAGCAGTGGAAATCAGACAAGCACGTAAGGATTGACTCCTTACTTTGCGACTCTAGAGTAGACGCTCTAACTACTGCGCCATGCGGGAAGTATGGTAAGCAAAAATAAAGGGGAAGCGAGCGGTTTATCAAACAATGTTTATATGATTATTTTGATACATGTACATCAAAAGACCACTTTCCCTGAGGGATGCCCCCCTCGATCCACGGGTCGGTAGAATAAGAATGGTGATTTTTATAAACGCAGTACATTCAAAGAAATATGTCCTAAGAATATTAATGTAAAACTGCCAGCACTATAGAGTTGGAATGTTATATTATGTTTTTAGACAAACAAGAACTTTTTAAGTCCTCACAATTATTTAAACATTTGATCTCCCTAGATTATTGAAGTACTCGTATAAACGCAGTGTAGCACTGTGTGTTCAAATTTAAATTCTTTGGGTGTAAAATCTAGACGGCTTTAAAATATACAGGTAACCTAAATAAACCAGGAAGTATAAAACACCTGACAGGTACACAATACGGGTACATACAAGGTAGTCACGGGATCCGATCGGGTTAACAATGGTGGTTACTGCTTCCTAAAAAGGTAGGATAATTCTTCAGTTTTCATAGTTTAATCACAAGGACAAGTCACAGGTGCAGAGAAAATAAATCAGTTAGAGAATTAGTACCTTAGAGAAAGTGATTTTCCCCCGATGTGTCCATTTTGTTCGTGCCTTGTCTTGATATACTTAAATTTCCATTTTTATTTGTTTTCTCTGAGATTATTCAATGAGATTAATTTCTTGATTATTCTGCAGGAATTTTAATAAGGTCATCAGGCGCTAAGGAGACAAATATGCATGTAAATCTTGTACACGTCTGTCTTTGTGTCTAATTATAAAGCTATGGAGGCCTAATATGCATGTACGCAGCACTGTTAAGACTTGAAAAAGGGGGCGTGGCCTAATTTATACGGGAAAAGTTTACTGTGACGTTACAAAAAATATGACTTTTATGTAATTCTCATAATACGTGAAAATGAAATAATTTGCAACTTTTAACTGTATTAGCATAATAAACAACAATATAATTTATCAATGCATTAAAAAAAAGTTACTAGTTAAATCCCACGTACCTGGTTATAAACATTGTACTGATCGCGATGAACTTGTACACATGACGTCATATTGGTAAACATGACGTATTTCATGTGCTGTGAGAGGCAGATTGAGGAGTTTTTTTTAACAAAGAAAAATGCGTTTTATTATTAAACGTAATATCATTTACAGGTTTTAAATAGTCGATTAATACCAAAGTATATCCTTTGTTTAGTGCGATAATTACTTAACTACCAAGAGAATGAATTTTATTGATTATGTCGTGTTTTTATGTACAGGCTACGTATATTTTACATCGAGATGCCTCATAAAATCGTACTTTCGCAAGGGCATATACACTGCATAGATCTGAACCATTTTTTGAATATAGATAAAGGATATTTTCCTTAACTTGAAAAGTGCTGCTGCTTTCTTTAAATCGAGGGCGTGATTTTATAAGTACACAAAATATTTGGTAAAAGTCAAACATATAAATTTCGACATAATCCTATTTACTTTAAAATTTAACTATTAAAACGCGAATTCTATTCAAAGCAGCAGCACTTTTCAGAAACTACAAAGTATGCAGAAACAATTAATAGCTTGAATTTTTAGTTTCAACAAGGGTATGCCTTGCGATATTGAAATTTGTTAATGACCTACATACAGTACACGGACTATGCATTCATCACGTGACTGTCCATTGATGGGACTAAACCTCATACAGTACAGAGTGGGTAATACTATGCTATTTCACTAAGTATTAAAGCTCTGTGATAATAAAACAGCTTAATTAAAATAAATTCAACTCTTAAAAAATCCCCCTTTTTTGCACGTCTTTTTTCCGTTGATTTCTCATAGTAGAGAAACACCGACATCTTACGAACGAACGTAACTCTCCCTAACTTCCCGTATCTCGATAGTTTTCTCGGGACCAGCAATTGTACCCAGATAAAGTTAAAAATCGGAAGAAATAAGTATATGTAAAATAGAACGGATAGTGTTAAATAACCACTTGTATTTGAGAATTATTCATGTCAACATTTTTGTAATCACTTACAATGTTTTTAAAAAACGACCAAATAGAAGAAAATACACCGTAATACTTTAGACGGATTAGGAAACGCGTTTGTCATGCGTCAGTGATTAAACGTATATACAAACTACTTGTAGTGGTCGCCTATGGGAAAAGGTTACTTTTTACAGCTAGCTTGAAAAAAATAATAAATCCGTGCAATCAAGTAAATAGGTAGTGCGTAAGTTTAAAGTCACTACCAAACAATTCCTTGGGAAGCCAAAATGAAAGATTTTTTTTATTGAGGGGGCACAAGTATACAGTAGATAAGTTTTCTATAATATTACATCGCCAATGAGAGTAAGGTATAAGATGTGAGAAATCACAACACATGTGGATGGTACAAAGCGCGCACTTTATAATGCAACCGGAAACAACGAGAATACACATTACAATATTACAAGAGTGGAAATAATAATTCCGGAGAGTGCCAATGCCTGGCGCATTGTTTATTTATCGCTATCATTGGGGGGGGGGGGGTTATCAACAACCCAACAACCCCGTTCCTATGTACATGTATACTAGTATCTGTTTATGTACGTGGATTATAAAAAAAGCTGAAAATATGCATTTGAGTGGGGTGGTGCATTTTTTTTTAGTAAAGTTCTTTTCTTTGGCTTAAATTTATGCTCCACTATGTCATTATTTGTTAACCATGCATTAATCGTCAACATATAACATTAGAAGATACACTTTATACTTTTGACCACCGAAAGTTAAATGTACATGATATAAAAACTATAACCGAAATTATAACTTGCTTCATCTGTAAGGAAAAATATATATTCACCATCTTGTTGTAAAACAAAAACAAAAAAAAGATTGATTCTAGAATACCGACAAAAAGATACCGGTCTTTTAAAAGGGTGAATAATATGAAAACGTAGTTGTCGCTTAGTTGTCATGGCATACTTCAAAAGTATGTGCACACATATGCTTATCACAAGTGCTTGTAGACCAAACAACTTCCCCACCCCCAATATTCATACCAGGTCCCGAGATATTCATATTTTGTCTTCTGTCAGATTATCCGTCTAGTAATTTACAATGTATTTCATATGATACATATAGAATTCACTTTTTATTTTAAAAAATCATGCCCGTATAGTATCATAAAATCACCTATATTTTTTTAACTGCAGGTATCAATATTGAATGTTGTAAATTGTAAATGTCATTAATGAAAGAAAGCCGAAAAGTGATCTTTGGACCCGGATTAATATATATTGGGTTGGGTGACGGGGGGGGGGGGGGGGGGGGGTGAGGGGGCATAGGTCCTATGATGGCATGATATATGCTCTCATATATCTTATATTATGTCAAAAACAAAATTCAATAAACTTCTATTTTTGCGCCACCCCCCCCCCCAAAAAAAAAGAAAAATTATTTATTTCAGCCTGCCCGTTCGTCTTATAATTCTGTCCGTCTGTTGTTTCAAGCAATATCTCGCGAAGCCTTTGACCTTTTACAATGAAATTATATCATTAGCTTTGGGTCTTGGGTGTTTAGGGGGGGGGGGGCTTGAGAATTATAAGAAGAGTTATAATATATATGTTTGTAATAAGAAGCTTAATCAACCTTAATCAACTAGTATTACTAGTATTTTTTTTATTTCATGCCACAGAATATTTTTTTTAAAATTTTCCTTTCATTTCCCTTCTCGAACCCCTTTGCTCGTTTAAATGTCCATTGAAATGTATTGTAGTGTCACGGTAGCGACTACAACAAGACGTGGCTTTGAGGTATCTTGTGGGGATTTTATCTGTCGAAATCCCAATAAAATTGAAGAATTCAATAATGCAACCGTGAATACAAAAGAGTACAATGATTGGTTACGTTCGTTCGTAATATGTCGGTGTTTCTCTATTAGGCCTTAACAGTGCTGCGTAAATCTAAAGCGGCTGTCTTTGGGTTTGAATGATCAATCAGTCCATTGTCCAGTACTAGTCTTGTATTCCTCAGGATTTCAAGTAAAAACTACACCTTGTATTTCCTACAAATATACATCGACCAAATAACAATAAACCTTATACATCTTACATGTTACATGTTACATGGCCTGTATACCGAGTATCTGAAACATAGTCCACCATTATGATTATGTTTATAAACTATATTCCCGCTTAAATTTTTATAACATTAACAGGTGACGTAAATATAGTTAGTAATGAGATCTTAGATCACAATTTTATTAAAAGGCCCTAAATATAGGAAAGTCATATTCTTCCACTGGCATCAGTCTTTCATAAATGTTATGGAATCCGTTTGAAGATTACGCCAGACGATATGGGCCAGACATGAAAAAAAGTAATTTTTTCTGTCATTGGTAAATTGCAAAAGTATTTTGTTTGAAAACACTCTGATAGTATACACACGTACCCTGAAGTCGACATCAATAAGATGCCTGATTTTCTGATTGACAATATATCTATGTAGCTTTGGGAGACCAATCCCTCCAACAATATCTATTGGAATTCCCACCGGTATCAATTGCGCCTGTTATTTGAAGACCTATATATCTATATTTATATAAAGCAGAATTTGTGCTAAATTTTCCTGATTCTATCAATGCAAAATATTTATGTGAACTTCTTTGCAAGGATCGTTCTATCGCTGGGTGTACCGAATGTATTTTATCTAAACATAAGGAACACGGATTTCAAATACTAGTATTTTACACTGTATCATGTGTGTACAGACATCATCAAGTCTTGACATAAAGATTTTTTATAAGAGTGTAATATAATTTTAATTTATGTATGACGATTACAAGACGTTAATACAGATTGTCATAAAACTATCTTGAGACTTGAGGAAAAGATGCATTTACAACTTTACGTGCAGTTTTTTTTTTAAAGTGGAAAAGTTATTGTTAGTCAAACTAATATGTTGATATTGCCCTGTCGGCAGGGGATGCTCAATTCTGTTTTCGGGGTCCATGTTTGCTCCTATTTTGTATTGTTTTATGGACTTTGATCTGAAAAACTGTTATTTATCTCCATATCCTTCCTGTTTATACTTTTATGAAATCTTTGAAATTTTAAAAGTATACATGCCTAAAACAATGTTATTGTTATTCATAAAATGTAAATCTGAAATTTAAAACTTTATTTTGTCTCTTCTTAAATTTAGTAGCCTGCACAACAATCAAATTCCCCTGTCAAACCAAAGCCTCCAGTTTTTTTACTGGCACTCCATCTTCTGTTACTGAGGTACTATCCGTGGTGTGCATCTGCGTCATTTTTGTGAGCGCTGACGTAGCAGATTTCATTCGGAGGAATATGGTCCTGTCTTCCATTCAGTTTTGTCATATTGTCAGCGAATTCGAAGTTATCAATCCTTGTCCACTGAATCAAACAGAACCTTTCTAGAATAATGGAGCAACTACTGAAGACCACGTAAGGTCATAAACAGATACATTTCGGAGATAAAAGCAGAATACAGGACTTGAAGGAAGCCTTCCTCTTTAGTTTTATAGTCAACAAAAAGTCAGTGAGGCACTATGGAAACTGTTGACACCGTAGAAAGTATCCAAGAAGCTTATTTCACTAACTAGTTATCTGGATCTGCAGACACGAATGTGAGTTTTGCATATTATGCTGTTACTGTGGCAATTTAGTCCAAACATTTTTTAAAAGATTTTTTCCCTTTCAAGCTGGATAATTTATTATTTCAGCCAATGATTGCCCTTTGCTATGTTGAAAATAGCACTGTATATAACAAGAATCAGCTTTTATATTATATTTATTAGCTCTGAATATAGGAGAAGTTAAAACATTCAATAATTATTACTTAAATCTAGAAGAAAAATGTAAATCAATCTTTTTGAAAAGCGATCCTGTCCCATTCATGAATTAAATTCCACGTCCAATTAAAAACATTGAATTTCCACAACTAGGTTTTCTAAGGGGCTGAAGAGAGCTGTATTATGCTTTATTCTTAATGACAAAAAATGTGATTCTCATCAATTTCATTAAAAGACAAAAGGTAATGTGTTCCACTGCCTTTCCTAAGAAAATCATTCCTTAACTGTATTACATGTTTTTCGATGTCTAGAATTGAGCTCCAATTTGACGACTCTGATTAAGCATTATTTTAGCCTGTTTTTATTGTAATCTGTATGTACTTTTAAAAAATCATTTTCATCAGGTCAGGATGTTCTGACTTATACTTAGTTCATAAAATGCCATACTTGTTTTATACGTAATTCTAAAAGAAAAATGTTATCATCAACACAGAAAATGAATGGAAGACATATGTATGTGATGCTTGAAATTTTATTTTAACTGAGAAATGATTCATGAGTACATTGACAGGGTCATAATTGTGTGTGGTGTGAACATAGGTAAAGCGATCTCATCGTTCTACATACATATTCTGATATTGGAATTTACACATTTACATTTTTTTTCAGAATGGCGTTAAGTAAAGTGTTTACCCAAAGTGACAGAACAAGATTTGCGAGACTTGCTTTGATCATAGTAGAGGAGTTGACGCCTATTTTACGAGACGTGTTAGAGAAGGAAATTTCTCCTAGTGTTGTATTCAATAGAGTCAAAGCAAATACACCATTGTTTAAAAACATTCGCAAAGATCAGCTTCTTATTATCCAGAATGCACATATTGATGGTTACAGAGACTTTGACATAACATTGCTTTATACATTGATACGCAATCTTTGTTCCAATATCCCATCTCCCACACAAGGATGGGGGATCTCAAATATGCCCTCTGTTGGAGAGACTACTCTTGGGGATGACATAGAACGTATCCGCTTAATTAAAGACAAATTGTATAGCCATGTTTCTAGTGCGTGTGTTTCCGATACTGAATTCTATGAGTATTGGACTGTCATGTACGGCTTGTGTCAAAGAACAGGAAATCACTTACATAAAATTTACATTCAGAGTCTTCAATTTGCACACTACCGACCAATAAATGAGGAATTAGAAAGGGAGTGGATGGAGAAAATTAAAAAATCATATGAAAGTGAGAAGGAAATGCTTGACGTTATCAGAGAACTAACACCTTCAATGAGATTAGAAAAAGGTAAAAATTTATCTCCAGTATTGAAACATGCGATTTTAACATCAAACTAGAGCAAACAATCACCTTTCTGAAGGTATGGTATAAGATACGTCCCTACAGTAACTGTCTCCTACTTCCTCCTTTATCTGAATACTCATTTCCCAATGAAATAGATTGTGCTACTTTAGATTTGTGAAACTTTATGAATTTTCAGTAATAATGACCATAATAAGCCATTTTGTCGACGGTCTGTTTTAAATATCGTAAATGATATTTTTTTACTCTCAAACCCCCGTTACTACCATAAATACACCACCCTTTCCTACCACCAACAAATGAAAGTATTAACTATTAAACCAGTATGCTAGGGCCTGTAACGTGTAATATAGAAATAAAAACTTTTAAATTACTGCCATCAAGTAACAGTAAGCCGGCTTGCAAGGCCTACATTTACAATTTAGATATTAACCATTACTAAAATGTATTGTTCTTTTTTTGAAGGATTTTTTTCTACATCTCCAAAAGTGAATGCCCGAGCAAAAGACCCAACAAAGAAAGAACAAGCAGATATTTTACTGAAAACAACCATTGACCTTTTGAATCACATGGTAGACTGTATCAATGAAGTTACAACAGAAGAGGAGTTAAAGGAAATTTTTGACACAGTAGAAAACCTTTTAAAGGAAGGATCAAACGAAATAATACGGGACTCCATCAAACCTTTCTTTGACAAACTGTCATCAAAAATAAAAACCTATGCAAATCAGCACGTACGAAAGATCAGTATTCTGGCAAAATTCACGAAATTTGTCATCTTTTTAAGAACAAAGTATGGCGCTGATATGAAAAGCTATCAAAGCAGTTTATTACCTCACCTGACATTTCTTTCGAAAGAGGGATATAAACTTTATGAAAGGGACTTAGAGAGAGGAGAGATAGGAAAAGAAATTCTTGATTTGCTTTTATACCCAGTATATTTAGCTTGTTTCGATTTAAAATCTCACGATCTGATAATATCACTAAACAACCAAACAATCTATGATGATGTTGGTAAGTAATTTTGTTAAGTACCCTTTGGTTTTATTAAACTGAATCATTGACACAAGATTTTTCTATTCTCAAACTAATTATTACTTTTTATTTAATCAAAATTATTATCTTTTTCAGGAGAAAGAAAATATCAAGGTCTCCAACTTCCGGAAAGTGTAGGAAGGTAAGCTTTATGACTCATAATATCAAATATAAAAAATGAAAATATAAATATCGTCATGAAAAATATACCTTAAAACCAGCAGAATATATAGAAGTATCGGAGAAGAGAGAAAAACAATTATGAAGGATTAAATAAACATAATTTACAATATTTTACTGAATCTGCTTTAATATAAATTTTGCTTTATAAAAGTCTCAGTATAACTAATGACTTTTGTTTATCTTTTTTTCAGAAAGTTCCCTCCAACAGGTAAAGAATAACTATTTATAACATATTACACTAGACATATCACCTGTACAGATTTCTTGATCAGTGGCTGTTCCGTCAATGACACGTACAAAGACGGACGTTTCATTAATACAATAATTAATCCTTTTTATTCCAGTCTAAATGATTATTTAAACAGATATAAATATAAACAATAAAATGTATTTCTTTGGTTGTTAGTACGGGCATGAATGTCTGAGCTATTGCAGAAAAAAATACATACGCAGGAGTAATAACTAATAAGTAAGCATACAAAATATTCTATCTTGACTAAATCAGTGCTATATTATGACGTCATAGTAAGCGAGATGATAAAAATTTAAGAATAAAAGTTTTCGTAATTTTTGTATTTAGAGATATAATTCATCTCTAGAAAATGAACAGAGACGTGTAAACATTAACAAAATCATTTTATTTTGTTAGGCTTTATCTGTCATTTTGATTAAAATCTACCACCGATTACGTCATGTGTACATCAAATAACTTTGGAATTGATTATGTCGTGTAAAGAGAATTTGGCTAAGACAGCATGTACAAACAGTTATGCTTTTTTATTTTCATCGAGTATATATATATATATATATATATATATATATATATATATAGAAAGCACAGAGAAATTCACTTTTACAAGGATACTCACTTCCGCCCCAGCCCGGGGTTGAACTCACGACCTACGGAATCTGTCTCCTAGCAGTGCAGGAACAGCGCGTTAGACCGCTCGGCTATCTAGGCAAGTTAAAAAACTTGCTTTCGATGCCGATGGAATTCTCACAACGCTGCCCTACACTACACGGTCATTGAGAATGGAAGTGAGATACAGTTATTTGGACATTAGTTTTTAGAGGATCGTTACCAATACATGTTGTGATGAAATTAATTTTATTTATAAAGCACAAATTACAACAACTCTTAAACTAATATAACTGCCCTAAGTGAAGGAATATTAATATAGAAAGCACAGAGAAATTCACTTTTACAAGGATACTCACTTCCGCCCCAGCCCGGGGTTGAACTCACGACCTACGGAATCTGTCTCCTAGCAGTGCAGGAACAGCGCGTTAGACCGCTCGGCTATCTAGGCAAGTTAAAAAACTTGCTTTCGATGCCGATGGAATTCTCACAACGCTGCCCTACACTACACGGTCATTGAGAATGGATATATATATATATATATTTCAAAACATAAGATTTGTATAGATGGAAAGTTTTCTCCTACGCTCGTATATTAACGAAGCATATAAATCATTTTTCGGGAAATTTAGACTTTTTAAAGAAAATTAAGTTTGATAATTTACCAAAACCGTCGATAAACGCACACCTTTATTATCTATTGCATAAAGATAAAAGAGTGGCTAACACAATGACGTGCACCACCATCACGGCATCACGTGATTCTATTAATGGCGAAATGCAGAACAACACCCAGAACCTAGAATCCTGAGTTAAGCATGGTTCTACAAAAAATCTCGGTTCATATGTATAAAATTCAAAACATTGGTTAAGGTTTCGTGAAAATGTGTGGAATTATTTTACTGACGGGACAGTGAGATTCTAGGCATAATTGATGTTTTTAAACTCTATTATTTATTCAAAGAAATTATTAAACTCCAGGAAATTGTTGTCCTGTTAGCTTTTGATAAAAGTCACGTGATGCTGCTGTGGTGGTGCATATTATACAGGAAATATTTTAATCTCTGTGTCCATTTACCTTTAATGTATATATTTATCTTGAAATAAGGGGTATCATATTTTGATTTCTTGGCCACTTATTTGTCCTCCAAATCATCTCACTCAAACAACAATAGAAATGATATATAGCCAAACAAGCACCTATGTAGCATTATCTGCTTACACTATTATCAAAATTATACATGTATATTAACAAGATGTGTTGGAGAAACATTGATGTCCCGGTATGGCAGTTTATGGCAAAGGTTGAACTTTCTCAAATACTAGTCTCTTTAAAGTCAAGAGGTCGAAATTGTTGGTACAAAATGGAAGGTCTTCTCACAAGGATGTACCTGTGAAATATAAAAGTCTTCGTATGAACGATTAAAAAATGCGGTCAAGATTAACCAAATTTGAAGCAGGTCAATCTGAAAGATTAAAGTGAAAAGGTAAAAACTGTTGGTTTTCAACGCAGTTCGTAAATATTGACCATATTAACGCACTCTGAAAAAATGCGTTGGTAGATATTCTTGCAAGTCTTGGGTATGGTAAAAAATTGAAACTGTTTGATAACTTTTCGGTGATAAGGTCACTTCAAGATTTGAAAGTGACCGATTTTGGTGTTGTTTTTTTTTTGATACTTTGAAAATTTTTTCTCTTAAATGTGTAACTGTACCATTTCTTCCACTTTGCATGTATTTTATGCAAACTAAAATATATTGAAAGTTTTCAACGTAATACCAGTTATGCAAATACAAATATTTTGGTGTAGAAGCATAGATATCGGTACCGGGAGGGGAGTGGGCTTAGGTACACAAATGTTTTGCAAAGATAAACATATTATAAGTATTGAAAATTGGGGCTTATCTTTGAGAGGGGTGTCCATTTTCAATTTTCTATCGACGGCTATGTATAAGAAAAAAGAGGGAGGCTGAAAGACCTTCTACTCGTCTCCATGTTCTCAATGAGGATAAATCAATACATGTAAATTTAAAAGTTTTCGAAAGATATAATTATTACAAATTGATTCCCTCAATTACTAAAATCTAAGTCGAGAATTTTTTTTATTCATACATATTTTTTTTCAAAGTGCGTTAAATTTCCCATGATAAAATATGTTGATGCATACTCATAACGCACTTTTAATTTTTTTGTTCAAGGTGCCTAATTTTTTCAAAGTGCGTTGCCACAGACCTGAAACATATTCTTCAAAGTGCCAAGAGCTAATTTAATAATGTGAAATCCCCCACCACACAAACAATTGAAAAATAAATCAAAAGAATATAAAAACTAGCAATGAACATTATATTGAATACAGCGAGAAGCAATTCGAATACTATTGAGGTTGACATTTAGTAGAGTAACCTGTTCCAGATTGTAGATAATCATCAATGCATTTTTAGGAATTCCATGGCATCTTCAGTGGATTTTATGATTTTTTTTAATATCTTTAACATTTCAAATAAAAGCAAAGGGGGGAGGGGGGTCTGACTTTTAAGATTTCGTTCAGGTTTAACGTATACGTAACAATAGATATAATGTATTTCAAAAGAATGCCCCATGCATGTGCATTGCTATAAAGGAAGATGTGTCAAAGATATCATTGTAAAAATTATTATCTCGATTACAAAAATCCAAGTCCAGAATTTTTGTTTATACATATTTTTTTTTCTCAAAGTGCGTTAAATGCCCCCATGGTTTACAATTTTTATAAACACTCTAAACTTTGAAAAAAAAATTTAAAGTGTGTTGAGTGTGTCTCAAATTTACGCAATTTGAATTTTTTTTCAAAGTTCGTTGATTTTGTTCCAATTTTAAGGCACTTTGAAATTTTTTTTTCAAAGTGCGTTGCCACACCTGTCACACCTACTGTGGGTTCCTTATCACGATCGGAAAATAACGGAAAAAAACCGTCGTGAACTCAGTGTATAAATAACGGACTAACAGTTTGTATGAAAAGCTTCAGTTGTATTTGCTGACAAAGTCATTGTATCAACCATAAAACTTACGAAATGATGACTTTACTCGAGACAGCTGAAATATATAAATAAAGAATTTAATACGCAGATTATCACGTACTTTACGACGCCAACTACAACCAATAACTGTCGGAGATAAAGATTTAAGAAGGACTCAAAGGCCGTCAGAAAAGTAGTGTATACCCCCTTCTGTATCAAAACGCACCCACATACTCTTTATGTGAAAGTTTTAAACGTATATACATCTGCTAACAGAAAAAATAATCATTGAATTGATAATCTTTAGAAAAATTGTAATGGCCGGGGTTTCTTTTAAATCTACATGTGTATTAGACTTATATTGATTTAAAGCAATGCATGAAAAATACATGTATTGAATAGATACACTTGCATTTTATTGACGCCTGAGTACCTGTTTAATGGGTAGTGCTGATGAACTTTAAAACCCCTTCTACTTTTGCAACTAATAAAATAACCTCTTTTAATTATGATAATGGAGAACCGTATTCAAAAAACCATATTTACTACACTTCCGTCGAATATTACGCTTAAAATTTTTTGGTAGAAAATTTAGGATACTGTGTCTTTTCCACGAAAAGCGATGTTTCCTTATATGCTTTCGAGTCCACATGGTGCAAAGCAAAATGACGAACAGAAATGTTGCATTTGAAACTTCAATGAACAAATCCGATTTTCTTTTTTTCGTTTACAAAGTCGTTGATCTTTTAAGTCGAATATTTCCCATGGGAGAAAAAGTTTGTCATAATCGCCAACAAAGGGGGAACTCTTGAAGCTGGTAAACGATAAAAAAATACAAATTATGTATGTAAGAGGGCTGTCCAAAAAGTTCGTGGACAAATGCCTAATTTTCTTAATGAAGCCTGCAATGGCAAGCAATACATATCTTAATATACGAGAGTTGTTCCAAAATCTTGTAGACTGAGCTCATATCTTTTAAAGAAAATAATGTATCTTTATAAAATTTTATTGGTGGATAAAGCTTGTTCTTGGCAGATAAATTACGAAGTTTTATCATGTTTACTTGAAAAAAATTATCGAGTAATAAGATTTGAAGATTCAAAATCAAAACACTCGAACTTAGTCCAGTGCGCTGCCTGTGTCAACGAAGCCACAATTTTTAAAAAGTCGGATTTCAACCCGGTGTATATAAAACGTTATAAAATTCATACTTGAGAAGATATAAACACCAAAATTTGTAGAAATATAATTTATAATATATTAAGAATTTTCAATAGCATTTAAAAAATACAGAGAAGTAATTACTTTTCCAAATAAAGGATTTTAAATGTAATATATAAATTTTTTAATTGCAACTTTTGGGTACTCTTCCGCCTTCATACACAAGAGAATTATATGTATTATCTAAATAGGGCTGATTTATGTACTTAATCGATATTTGTCCATAGATTTATTAGAAAGATTTGGCTTCATCTATGTACGAGGTGTGACATCGGGTTCTTTTCTTGAAAGATCCAGTCTCATAACTGCGCGTTGTGCAATTTGTTCGACACACCATTGCAGTTATGAGACTGCCTCCTTCAAAAAATGATAATACAATGCTTATATTTACATTTATTATCCCCTGTATTTTCCGCAAATCCGATTTTTTCTATTTAAAATTCCCACTTTATCCTTCAAGTAAGTTGCAATTGATAGAACAGCCTTTGGAACAGCTTAATCCGGAAACGAAAATAGTGCACAATTGTAACAGATAACAATAATCAAAGTTTTAATTTTTTTTTCGATTTAAAATGATAAACTATATGTTACCAACAAAGAAGTACAATTCAACCACGATTATTCAAAACATCAAAGGAAACCGCCGGACATTATTCTTCAATAAATCACGAACGTCATCAAAAAATTATCTGATCAGAAACATGTATCAAATCTGAACAATTCAAATGCATGTTTGGCTGTAGAATGAAATACATGTTTAGACTGCATTGATGTGTCTTTTGCAGTATAAACACTGTAAATTGCATCAAGTTGCTGATGAATGCCGGTTTTTATAGCCAAGCGGGGCTATTCCACGGACCTCCCTACACATTAAACAACGTGATTTTAGCAGTAAAACAGGAACATGATTTTGTTATTGTATATTCATTTTAACTTATCAATACATATTATGAACATATTTGTAATTTGTAAAAAGGCTATTTTAATGTAACGGAAGCTCAAATCGTCTGCATCCTATGTACACAAGTAAGCAAACAAATTTTGCCTCTGGTGTTAAATAAAACAGCGTAATCGAGACATGGTGACCTAATTCGTTTCTCTATAGAGGAAAGGATTATTCATAATTTAGCGTTTGTACCATACGTGGAAGAATAAAAATAAAGTCCTTGTTGTCGTGAATGCTGCAGAATCACCTCGGTCTCGAAATGTTATTTGAAATTTAAATTTCTCGACCAGCGCCTCGGCTTTTATCTTTCAAACAACATTTCTCGACCTCGGAGGTTATTCTGCAACATTCACGAAAACGCGGACTTTATTTCTTAAATGAATCGTATTAGACAATTTTTTCGCTTTGGTGTAATCCCTATACTCATACGCCAGACAGACTTTGATGATTAGGTATTGTGTGTTGTGTGCATTTATCACTTAATTGTAATTTTATGATGTTCTTTATTAGGATCAATCATAGTAAAATAAATAACAGCCATTTTCCACTTCTTGTAGTGTTGAAATTTCATAAATCGTTGAAAAATCGTATACACCAATTACAAATCAGCAGATAAAATATATTCGAATGATTTCAAGTTGTTTAAATAAATATTTTGTGTCTGACGTCGGTTTATACGGAAGCCAGTAGGTGCCACGTACGAAAAATATTTTATCTGTCGGCCGCCACTTATTAATTTTTTGGCTACATAAAATCTGGCGGTCGCCACATATTTTATCTAGCGTCCGCCAGATAAAACCTGGCTTCCTGATGCATGCGCATGTTTTAACGTGTGGATTCAGTGTGAAAATTAGTACGGTAGCCAGTTGGTGCCACGAACGAAAAATATTTTATCTGGCGGCCGCTAGATAATAATTTGGCGGTCGCCACTTATTATTTGGCGGCCGCCACATAATTTTTATTGCGGCCGCCAAATATTTATCTGGCGGCCGCAATATAACATCTAGCGCCCGCCACTTATATATCTGGCGGCCGCTACATAATATTTGGCGGCCGCCACATATTTTATATGGCGTCCGCCAGATAACATCTGGCTTGAATTATGCAAGTATTTGTAGAGTGTTTCATTTATTAAGAAACCTCATCAGGGGCCACGGACATAAATAATGGTGTTAGTTTTAGGTGAGACCTGGTTATCTCTTCACCGATATTCTTGTGTTTGCTGTAAGCTATGATTGGTTGAGAATTAAATAAAGTTTTGCATTTTGGATTTCTAAGAATGGTGTTCCAATATTTCAGAATTCGTTTTGTTATCATTAACTTTTTATCAATAATTCCAATCTTCATTTTATTTATTTATTAACTGTGTTTTGATTGGACGAGAACACGTTTTAGAAAAAGTTTACACATCGATGAATTTTTCAATCAGAACTACTTTCTTGACGAAGCTTCTGGGCTATCGTATAAACAATAAAAGCAGTTATTTCTGGTCTTTTTAGCTAAATATTGAATACAAGAAACTTCACATTTAATTAAATAAAATAAAACTGGCGACAAACAGGACTGAGAGACGGGAATGTTATGTTTATGTCACTGTCGGATCACGAATGTGAATTTTAAAAAATCGCTGATCATGCTGTCATTTTCTCGACGTTCCATATAGGGAAAAGAAACGTACCCCAGACTCTTGCCTTATCAGCATCAATTCATATATTCCCCTACATCCTACAGATCCCGTATTTTCCATAAATCTTTGAACGAACAAGAGCAAATCGAGGACGTCGTCAGTCTGCTACTTTCACTATGAGCGTTGTATTCCTACGCCGTACAAAATAACGGATTGTATGGCGGCCTCTAAGAGAAATAATTTTAATAATTTTAAAAATTCGTAATTGGAATTATAAGAATTAAACGTTCTTTTTTCAGAATTTATCGATGTGTAAACTCTGCCATTTTACTCACAAACTTTACATAAAAGAGCTTCGAACTTTTATTCAGTTTGTGAGTAAAATGGCAGAGTTTACACATCGACAAATTCTGAAAAAAGAACGTTTAATCCTATAATAAGCAGCGGCTGTGTCAATATCCATCTTAACCCAATAACATTCACCTTTTGCAAAAAAATTTATGTGGCGGCCGCCAGATATTATGTAGCGGCCGCCAGATATTATAAAGCAGCCGCCAGATAAATATGTGGCTGCCGCCAGATAAATATATGGCGACCGCCATATATTAAGTGGAGGCCGCCAGATATATAAGTGGCGGTCGCCAAATAATAAGTGGCGGACGCCAGATAAAATATTTTTTGTAGGTGGCACCAACGGGCTCCCGTACTTCGGCTTATGAAGTAAATTGGAATATCTTGAGGAGTGAAAAGAAATGCTAAAACGACTTTTCAATGTCTAAGCAAGACCTTTCATAGTTGTAAGCTTCCATAATCTAATGGCTGGCTTTCTGGGTGATTTTAGCTTTGGAGAAAGTTTGAGAATATATACGAAAGAAAGTAAGTTAAACTGATCTGTCTTTTTGGTAGCTTTGTACTGTTTTACAGATTTCCACAAGTTTACACTCTATTAAAAATATAGTTAAATAAGCCTTTTAAGACAAAAGTTTTGTATTTATACAAGATTTTGTCTTGAAGGGTAAGTTTCAATACGCAAGTTTCGAGATTATCTCCCTTGGTGCGCTCTTTCGTTGAGGAGGGGAGTTTGGTTGCCGCGTAAACAAACAGGTGGGACAGATATTTATTATTGGATATATCGCATCATCGATATACTGGTTTATTGTAACTATATATTTGTAAGTATGCACTGTTCAACTCGAGAACAACCGAATTAAAGTAAAGGTGTCATTTTTTAAAGCAAAAAAATCGGAACAAAAAAGAAAATTCAGTGGATGTGAGACTTTTCAGACGAGGGAAGAGATATATGGACCCCTAATAAATACGGTTAAGATGACTCTGATTATTACATGTCGGCAATCTAAATGACACATTGATTTTTTACCTTATTATAACTTCAAAAAACCCATTAACTTCTAAGAGAATGTTTGTACAATCAAGAAAATCTTTTACTTTTACGAAGACCACGACGTTTATTTCGATTTCAAGTACCCTATAATTGAAAGTAGATTTATAAATATACACAGTTGAGCTTGATTAAATCATAAAATGCATCACTGATTAACATCTATATCTTTCTATAACATTAAACAAATTTTAAAAGTCATAGACATCGTTCATTTATTTATGCACGTTTGTATACATAAGCAAACTGTCCCACCTCCATGCTGAAATGGATACTTTTTGCGCCTCTATCGCAGGAGAGTTACAATCTCGAAACTGGCGTATTGTATAGTTTTGGTGTACCACTTAATGCTATAAATTTGCAAACAGATTTATTTCTATTTTGATACAAACCGTAATGTGTACACAATTTGATTATTCTGTGCATATGTATAATTTGTAGATTGGAAAGGAAGATATAGGCTGCAACATGGGGTGAGCAATTTCTTCATTCTGGATACATCAGAGACCATGGATGAAGAAGGTTTTAAACAGATGAAGGAAACATTTGTTTCAATGATTGAAAGTAAACAATTTTTTCATGGAGCCTTATTGAAAGCTATTTAAATTGAAATATTTATGCAAAATCAACAAATTTATTGATTCATACCTAACGTCATTATTACAATTTATATAGGTTACGCTTTGCATCCGAATTTGAATGAACGCGTTGCAGTGATACACTTTGGAAAAGAAAATAAATATCTTCATTATCTTTCCAACAATTACGAATCTTTGAAGCGAGTATTAGGTCATTATTTTTTTTTTATATAATTTATGTCTTATTAAATCTTTTCAAAGATAATAACTCTGCCAAGCTATCAATATTAGATTATATTTATCCTTGTGACGTTATAAACTTATACTTCCGATCATACCTGTTCCGAATTAAAACATTTTGTAAGAGTTGCATGTATTTCTGTACATACCTCTCAATGGTCCAATATCTGATGATTAAGCCTTGAATACTGTTAGTTATGTCCCTATTGTATTATCACATAATAATTTCATGTACACTGTAACTTCAAATGAAGAATGATAATTGCGCATGTTGACCTTAGCTTGTATTATTCATTGAGCATTAGAAATATGTGACATATAGACTTTTCCTGAAAAGTAGCTTAAGATATTTGACTGTGTCTTAAAAATGGATTCTTCAAGTTATGAATTGTTTACTTCATCGTGTAAGCTCAACATTATAGATGACGCCTCTTGTTCGGGTCCATCTGAAATGATTGAGGGGTTTCTTTTAGCTATTCCTGGTTTGGAAGATCTGCGTGAGTCTTTAATAAAGTTTTAGATATCAGAAAACGAACCATATGTTAAAAACTCAAATATACATATTGTATATTTCATGAATGTATAATTCAACTTATATTCTGCCAAGTTGAAGACACTCAGATTTGATGTTTTCATGAAAATATGATAATAGAATCTGATGATGATTTAGCATTAATCTCTTTTGTTACAGAATGTATGACCACTGTTGGCTTGTTTACTGTCCGAGCAAGAGTGATCCTCATTTCGGATGGAAGAACAACAACTTCAAGCTTCTCATATTCAAATCGTTTTAATCATCAAATTGAAGAAGACCACGTAATCAGAAATAAATTTGACTGCATAGATTTTCTCATAGAAATATAATTCTGTGAAAACGTAGCCCAATTTTCAACTGATTTCTCTAATTTTTTAAATAAGTTATTCTTATTAGACAGATAGTTAAAATGATACAGATTATAAGATCCATAATATGATAATATCAGAATATATCTTTGAATATTTTCACTTGTTGATATTTCTTTATTTATTCTTTAGTTTTAGCTATCATTTTTTCCCTATTATTTTTCACTATTATTGTTGTTATTAAAATTCATCTTTCTTTTTTACTAACACAATATTTCGTTTATATAATGGAAGACGATGCATCTCTTAGAACAAGTGAAACAAATAGGGAACAAACATCCAATATTCTGTGTTCCAGTTGGAAAGGATCCAAATATTGTAAGTAAAGAGACAGTATAAAGCAAGTAGTATCTATTTAATTAACAAAACTTGCGTTTATGTAACTTTTTGTGAAGATTTCGAGCGTTGCCCGATCTAAAAAACAATCTATAAACAATCCAAATATGTGAAGAGGATAGAAATCATGGACCCCTTGGGTATTTCACAGGTGGGATCAGATGCCCAGGAAAAGTAGGTATCTAATTACTGGTACATGTAACATAAAACGTATATTTATTAACATCGTATATGTAAAAGAAGACGGTAAATTGACAACTTCTCATCAATATCATATATTATATAATAAAAATATAAATATTCTATACTTAAAGCTGAAAATCCGACCAAAAATATCTCTATCACAATGAATTCTTATTATATGATAATGTAAATATGCCCTCGATTTCGGAATATTGCTTGATTTCTTTTCTTTTCTTTTTTTTTCTTTTTTTTTTAACAAATGATTGCAAATGAGCTTACTCATCATCAGACAAAACAAAGATAATATATTTTTTAATGCAAATCATCTACAGAGTTTACTTGGGACTATTGCCCATGGATCTCTGGGAGGAAAACTCGTGTATCCTGAAGAAGCAAGAAAATTTACCCAATACACTTTCGGAATGGTATATCATAAGAACTACTTAATGACAATTTCAACATAAATATAATACTTATATATTGAACATATTAAACTATCAATTTATGTTTTTTTTTCCATTTTATTGAACATTGTCGTATTATTTTAATTTTTATCATATAAAGTATTATCATTATATATTGAACATGTACTGGTATTGATTCGTGTTTTATAAATAGAAGTTTTATCGCTTTATGGAACATGTTCCTTTTGACCTATCCCGTGGGGATCCGGGTTAGAATAGGTCCTCAGTACACCCTTGTTTTTCGTGAAAGGTGACTAAATGGGGCGGTCCTTCGGATGAGACCGTATAAACCGAGGTCCTGTGTTACAGCAGGTGTGGCACGATAAACATCTCTCCCTGCTCAATGGCCCAGAGTGCCGAGCTTAGGCCTAAATTCCGGCAATGGTGACGTCTCCATATCAATCAAATATTCTGGAGAGGGACGTTAAACAGTATACAATCAATCAATCATAACTTTTGACCTTCTTTTTCATTACGGTCCCCACTATGTTCATTTTTTTTTCTTTAAACATATTATTGCCTGTACACGTTTTCACCTTTTAACGATATCAGGCTTATGGAAATGATGTTCTCGCATCAATCTCTCTCTCCATTCTTAAAACTAATTTCGTATGGAGAGTCAATGTGCTTGCAATGCATATTCTCTGATTGAGAAACAAAGCAGTTTTGTTTGAGACTTGAACGCAAATATGAAACTTCGGCATTACCCCTGCGAGACGATCATGAATAATTCATGAATTTCCTTGAATTTTTCATGAATTTTATTCATGAAATGTTCATGAAATATTCATGAAGATCCTATGAACTTATTATTGGACATTTTCAAATCATGAATTTTTATTCATGAAAGAAAATTGATGAATATTCATGAATATTTTTTTTCATGAATAATCCATGAAGTGTCATATTCATGAAGATTCATCATTTCAAGAATGTCCAATAATAAGTTCATTGGATCTTCATGAACTGTTCATGAATAATTTGATGAATTTTTTCAGGAATGTTCATGAATGAATAAAATTCATGAACCATTAGCATTCATGAATATTCTTGCATATTTGTAAACAAAAAATGCAATATTATTATTCATGTTTATTCATGAAAATGCATGAAGTGATGCTAAAAAAGTAACAGTAGATGTTTTATAATACAGCATCTTGAAAGATTTCTCAGAATTGTTTTTTTGTTTTCCAACCATGGCAACAAAATCTTTGTTAAAAAGCTTAAAATAGACAGTTCTGACATATTAAACCATAGTAAATGAGTAATGTAGTTCATTCCTGGTAAAAGTATAAAAATTTTCAATTCAAACGCAACTCTTTGCAGAATGTTTAACCTTACTTGGTCAAGAGGAGAGGGGGGTCCTTCCTAGCTCAGCATGTTTCAAAGTGTGTTTTAATGCCAGAAATTGAACAGTTTTGAATTCCAGTCTAGGAGAAAAGTTTGTTCAGCACGGCAGGGTAACAGTTTTAAGTGCTTTCAAGCAGTTCGAGCAGAGATGGTCAATTCAAAAATCCTTATTGTCTCTCGATGTGGAATTTCCAGAATTTCATCATTTTGATCCTTTGATTGAATGTCATTCATATTTTCAATTCTTTTTTTCTTTCTTTTTCAAGAGCTCAAATTTTTTTGCAGCCAGAGTTTCTTGTCTTCTGCAGTTCTGCTCATTAACATTTGTGAACTGCTTCTCTTTTTCCTTCAAAAAAAAAAAATTAAAAAAAAAGGTTTTCAGAAATTACCCATGACTGTAAAACAAGACTTTCTTGTGTATTTTCTTGCAATTTAGTTTCATTTAATTTTGCATCAGAGGCACTTCCAAATTAAAACATTTTGAATGGAATTTAAGCCTATTTTCTTGGACCGCCATTTTGTAGATCAACCAGGCCTATGAATGTTTTGAGTCTCAGTCTATAATTAATGTATGTTATATGGTTGGATTCAAACTCAAAGCAAAGTTAGACAAAACTTTCATTTAAAAAAAAGACATATTAATTTATTTTACAAATAGGCAGTTACATTTACAGACAGATTTCTGACTCAGCGATTGCCTCCATTTTTGTCACTCACCAGTTATGAAGTAGATCAATCCTATATATAGTCTTCCTTCTTCCTATTCTGTTATTTTCGTTAAAAGTTGACAAAGATCAGTGACTATGCAAATTATAGATCACAAATACCGATCCTTCCACTCTCCAAATTCCCACTTTCAACGTCTCGCGCGTTTTCAAGTTTGCGCCTTTTCAAAAATGTACGGTAGAGCTAAGAAATACGTTAGTTTCGAATTTCCAAAATTTCTGTTTTAAAAAAATAACAAACACTATCTGAATAATTTTTCACTGAAAATATAATTTTTTTATCAAAATAAGTTTTATCAATGAAGAATTCGAACTTTTTACGTCATTAATTAAATTGGACAAATATTACAATAGCATCGGGATCGAAGTCGGGCTCGATGAACAATTAAATTCAAAAATATCGAATGCCATGTTCATGTTGATGTTCCACAGAAGGAAAGTTGGAACGAATGCCACGAACGGGGGGATCATGGTCAGCTTGGGATGGAAGAAGATGATTACATTTTTAAGACCGGTAGGTACAATATTGTACAGTATTTTATGTGTCCTCGAACGAAGAATGTTTCTGCTACTTTTGATTAATCCGGGCACCATACATAAAATGCCCGACGGTGAAATCGTTAGGACAAGCACTATTTCTGTAATAATTATTTAACAAATCTATACATATCATTAAGATCATCGAGTTTGAACCGAATTTCCTTGCTTGGAATCGAACTGATGTAAAGAATTTTACCTGTACCTTCCTTTGTTCAAGATAACATTTACAGAGTATGATGTACATGTAATTAATTATATATTTTGTAATGCATGTTCATGGCCATTTTCAGCTCTTATCTTGCATTGTTTTAATAGTTGCTGCATTGCCTGAGATGATTTTCACAGCCCTGGCCTTTGATAAAAGTGCATATACAATGTCATGTAGATGCTTAACCAATCAGTCACTTGAGGCTTGTGAATATGGTGAGAACCAGCTCAAATTATCATTCAAAACAAATAAACTAACTTTGATTTTATTAATCTATGTCTTTAAGCATAAGATTAAAAAAAATATTGCAACTATGCCATGTAAACAACATTTAAAGATCTATTTATATTCTTAACATGCCTAATTTCCATATCCTTTTTAATTTTTAACAATGAATTCTGAAAGGTAATCTAAACATGCTAACTGCATGGGTATGTATAATTATTTTAGATCAAATATAATCAAAGATATCATCTTCTATGAAGTATACATGCATTTTACAGGAATCTGGATGCTCACAAGATTTAGAACACGAACTGTATAAAAAAAAATGGTAAGATTTCTTCATTATTTTCTTAATCAGTAAAATCAGATGAATTGAAATTAATGTTTTTCAATGTTAGTCAGGCATTGAGCTTCAGCCTTAGCCTTTTCATTTAAGCTCACCTGGGCCATTTTAAGGCCTAAGTGAGTTTTTTGATCAGTGTCACAGTCTTGTGTTTGTCTGTTGTCTATAAACTTTTCACATTTTTACATTTTAATATCAGAATTAATCCTAATTTGAACAAAAAATTGCAAGATAGTGAATTCATATTCTACAGTAAACTGATCTGCCAGGTAGAAAAGAACAATTGTTTTGTAGAGCTTTAGTTTATTATTTGTCATATATTTATACGGATATCAATAATGATACATCTTAAATGGTCATCTCCTCTTTCAGAAATTGCGCAAGGAAAGTTTGAAGTGTCTGTTGGAATGATCAACACCGAATTTGCTGAGCCTTCGTACTAAAAGTGAATCCGTTGGTGACGCCAATTATCTGTCAACCCTCTATTGCAAATTTCATGGGATATCTGTGAGGATGTGATTCTAGCAACATGTTAGAAGTTTTGTATCTTCCATAATTGGGATTTTTGGCACATACTTTGGTGGAAAATAGCAACTGTTCGTTTTATGGGATCTTTGTATCAATGTAGTTGTTTACTACATATATTTTTGCATTTAATACATGTGTTTGTCACTCTAGTCACTAACTTTGTACAGTAAATGTACATGGGCCACTGGCACTTTATTGTAAATGTATATCCTGTTGAGGTTTCAATGACCTCTCCCAATCCTTGGCCAATGTCATTTAATGAATCTAACCTCTTATTTAAAAAAAATGCATACTTTAGTTTACTACATACATGTATATCATAACTTGATTATCATTAATTTAACCAAGGTGATCCCCCAGTAATCTTATTTTTTCTTGGATATTTCTGTTAATAACCTTTGATGTAAAATACTTTGCAGTTTCATTGAGAATACATACATTTAAAAAAAAGTGCTTATATTGTACATCTGAGTGGTATATGCTATTATATTTGTCTCAAAAAACATTGTAAAAGAAACTGAATTTTTTATTTTGCAACTTGTTTAAAGTTTGATGCTAGAGAAAATTCGGTCGAACAAAGTTGTGTGATAAAAACGACATTATTTAAAGCACATTATGATGAATATAAGTGTTTAATTTAAATTATTAAGAAACATAAATAATCAATTTGAAAAAAAAAATGCTGTCATTGGTGATGCAGTGTTTGTTTAATTAAAATCAAATAAAAACACGAAATGTTTAGAGATTTCATGATTTATTTTTTCAGATAGTTGGTGAAAGAATGTTATTATATATAAATTATGCCAGGGGCTTGTTCAACAATTGCATCTGCATGCAAAAGTTGAATTATGAGAGTAATGAGTGTTTTCTGTCAATCATTTTTGTCAATTATTTTAGTCTTCATGAAAATTCATGAATATTCATAATACCTTGAACTCTACATTTTTTCTGTCTTTAAAATGAAAATTACCAATATTCATATAAATTCATCATTTGTTCATGAACTACATTTTATGAATATATTCATGAATAAAGTTCATGAACCATCTTTATGAACCAGTCATGAACCGTTCATGAACACATCATGAATGTTCATGAACGATTCATAAAAGTTCCTGAAATTATGAATTTCACCTCGCAGGGGTAGGTTTGAAGGGGTGTGTTAAGTGGCTTGTCCTTCAAAGATTTTGTCATATATCTCAAAAGCTAAAAATCATTTTTGAGACAACTATGATCGATTTTTTTTAAACCAGGAATGTATTCCTTAGGGGCCTTAGTTAAGTGAAGGACCTTTTAGATTTAAGATTGGTAAACTGCGAAATTAGATCATCTTGAAAAAGTTTTTTGCCCTCTTCAAACCAACTACCTGAAACAACCTATTCTTAGCATTTATAACCTCAAGGAAATGAAATTAATTTTAATAGATATCTATCATGTTTCAAAACATATTTGTAATATGGCATTCAAAAGTTCATCGATTAAGAATTTAAAAAAATTACAAAAATGAAAAATACTGTAGATGTACTTTTTTTTCCACGGGGTTATAATTCCGCGGAATCTCAAATTTCTGTTAAGTTCGCAGGTAGAAAATTAAGCGGATTATCTAGATTGTCACAATATGCCTTACATTTATATTAAGTATTAGGGTTTGAAATTTACTCGCTCAGAAAAATTGAGAGATTCTGAAGATATCGCCCGCAAATGAAAGATTTACATACACAAGCTGTGTGAAATTACAACCTTGACTTTTGATGTTTTAACACAGAATATATAGTGGTCTTCTTTACGTCATAGAAAGTTTTTGTATGGAATCTTATTGCAAAATCTGGAAGGCCTCTCGAGATAAAATACTATTATCATAATTATTATGTTTTGTATCCATCAGAACTGTTTATAAACTTATGCCCCTTCCACCTCTGAACAGATATGCGATGAAAAAAACCCAAACCTGCCAATAATAGAACTTTTTCTAGTTCCAAGAGGCACACACTACAGAGCCGAATATGACCTCGAAACTTTTATGATGAATCTGTTAACCAGAAATTCATTTCAGCATGTGCAGCCTCTACAAACAAAAATATAAAGAAAATGTGTGTGAACCGACAGGCATAACGACTTCATGACCAACAGACCTACAGACGGTCAAACAGCAGAAACATGGACCCCCCTTCTTTGAAATGGGGGGGGGGTGGGGTGTTAAAAATATTACTGTATTAATGTATGAAACATTTATTATGACAATAAAGGTTATTCCTTTTGTTTTTTTCCATGAGATGATAGCGACAGAGATAATCGGTGAAATGCCAACAACAATGTGTTCTATTGATGACGTTATAAACATTATGTTTTCTTCACGACATGAGAGTTATGTAACGGAACATGATTTATTAGTGAGGCATAATTATCTATTTTTCTATAAGTTGTATTTTGAAGTAA